>NC_060176.1:1351573-1369468 GCF_021184085.1 Oncorhynchus gorbuscha | reverse complement strand
TTCATGACTGTCGATGAGAATGGGGGCGTGTTCAGTCCTCTTTTTCCTGTAGTCCACAATCATCTCCTTTGTCTTGATCACATTGAGGGAGAGGTTGTTGTCCTAGCACAACACGGCCAGGTCTCTGACCTCCCTATAGGCTGTCTCGTCGTTGTCGGTGATCAGGCCTACCACTGTTGTGTCGTCTGCAAACTTAATGATGGTGTTGGAGTCATGCCTGGCCATGCAGTTATGGGTGAACAGGGAGTACAGGAGGGGACTGAGTACGCACCCCTGGGGAGTTCCAGTGTTGAGGATCACCGTGGCGGATGTGTTGCTACCTACCCTCATCACCTGGGGGTGGCCCGTCAGGAAGTCCAGGATCCAGTTGCAGAGGGATGTGTTTAGTCCCAGGATCCTTAGCTTAGTGATGAGCTTTGAGGGCACTATGATGTTGAACGCTGAGCTGTAGTCAATGAATAACATTCTCAAATAAGTGTTCCTTTTGTCCAGGTGGGAAAGGGCAGTGTGGAGTTTAATAGAGATTGCATCATCTGTGGATCTGTTTGAGCGGTATGCAAATTGGAGTGGGTCTAGGGTTTCTGGGATAATGGTGTTGATGTGAGCCATTACCTACCTTTCAAAGCACTTCATGGCTACGGACGTGAGTGCCACGGGTCTGTAGTCGTTTAGGCAGGTTGCCTATGTGTTTTTGGGCACAGGGACTATGGTGGTCTGCTTGAAACATGTTGGTATTACATTTACATTTACATTTAAGTCATTTAGCAGACGCTCTTATCCAGAGCGACTTACAAATTGGTGCATTCACCTTATGACATCCAGTGGAACAGTCACTTTACAATAGTGCATCTAAATCTTAAGGGGGGTGAGAGGGATTACTTATCCTATCCTAGGTATTCCTTAAAGAGGTGGGGTTTCAGGTGTCTCCGGAAGGTGGTGATTGACTCCGCTGTCCTGGCGTCGTGAGGGAGTTTGTTCCACCATTGGGGGCCAGAGCAGCGAACAGTTTTGACTGGGCTGAGCGGGAACTGTACTTCCTCAGTGGTAGGGAGGCGAGCAGGCCAGAGGTGGATGAACGCAGTGCCCTTGTTTGGGTGTAGGGCCTGATCAGAGCCTGGAGGTACTGAGGTGCCGTTCCCCTCACAGCTCCGTAGGCAAGCACCATGGTCTTGTAGCGGATGCGAGCTTCAACTGGAAGCCAGTGGAGAGAGCGGAGGAGCGGGGTGACGTGAGAGAACTTGGGAAGGTTGAACACCAGACGGGCTGCGGCGTTCTGGATGAGTTGTAGGGGTTTAATGGCACAGGCAGGGAGCCCAGCCAACAGCGAGTTGCAGTAATCCAGACGGGAGATGACAAGTGCCTGGATTAGGACCTGCGCCGCTTCCTGTGTGAGGCAGGGTCGTACTCTGCGGATGTTGTAGAGCATGAACCTACAGGAACGGGCCACCGCCTTGATGTTAGTTGAGAACGACAGGGTGTTGTCCAGGATCACGCCAAGGTTCTTAGCGCTCTGGGAGGAGGACACAATGGAGTTGTCAACCGTGATGGCGAGATCATGGAACGGGCAGTCCTTCCCCGGGAGGAAGAGCAGCTCCGTCTTGCCGAGGTTCAGCTTGAGGTGGTGATCCGTCATCCACACTGATATGTCTGCCAGACATGCAGAGATGCGATTCGCCACCTGGTCATCAGAAGGGGAAAGGAGAAGATTAATTGTGTGTCGTCTGTATAGCAATGATAGGAGAGACCATGTGAGGTTATGACAGAGCCAAGTGACTTGGTGTATAGCGAGAATAGGAGAGGGCCTAGAACAGAGCCCTGGGGACACCAGTGGTGAGAGCGCGTGGTGAGGAGACAGATTCTCGCCACGCCACCTGGTAGGAGCGACCTGTCAGGTAGGACGCAATCCAAGCGTGGGCCGCGCCGGAGATGCCCAACTCGGAGAGGGTGGAGAGGAGGAGCTGATGGTTCACAGTATCGAAGGCAGCCGATAGATCTAGAAGGATGAGAGCAGAGGAGAGAGTTAGCTTTAGCAGTGCGGAGCGCCTCCGTGATACAGAGGAGAGCAGTCTCAGTTGAATGACTAGTCTTGAAACCTGACTGATTTGGATCAAGAAGGTCATTCAGAGAGAGATAGCGGGGAGAGCTGGCCAAGGACGGCACGTTCAAGAGTTTTGGAGAGAAAAGAAAGAAGGGATACTGGTCTGTAGTTGTTGACATCGGAGGGATCGAGTGTAGGTTTTTTCAGAAGGGGTGCAACTCTCGCTCTCTTGAAGACGGAAGGGACGTAGCCAGCGGTCAGGGATGAGTTGATGAGCGAGGTGAGGTAAGGGAGAAGGTCTCCGGAAATGGTCTGGAGAAGAGAGGAGGGGATAGGGTAAAGCGGGCAGGTTGTTGGGCGGCCGGCCGTCACAAGACGCGAGATTTCATCTGGAGAGAGAGGGGAGAAAGAGGTCAGAGCACAGGGTAGGGCAGTGTGAGCAGAACCAGCGGTGTCGTTTGACTTAGCAAACGAGGATCGGATGTCGTCGACCTTCTTTTCAAAATGGTTGACGAAGTCATCTGCAGAGAGGGAGGAGGGGGGAGGGGGAGGAGGATTCAGGAGGGAGGAGAAGGTGGCAAACAGCTTCCTAGGGTTAGAGGCAGATGCTTGGAATTTAGAGTGGTAGAAAGTGGCTTTAGCAGCAGAGACAGAGGAGGAAAATGTAGAGAGGAGGGAGTGAAAGGATGCCAGGTCCGCAGGGAGGCGAGTTTTCCTCCATTTCCGCTCGGCTGCCCGGAGCCCTGTTCTGTGAGCTCGCAATGAGTCATCGAGCCACGGAGCGGGGAGGGGAGGACCGAGCCGGCCTGGAGGATAGGGGACATAGAGAGTCAAAGGATGCAGAGAGGGAGGAGAGGAGGGTTGAGGAGGCAGAATCAGGAGATAGGTTGGAGAAGGTTTGAGCAGAGGGAAGAGATGATAGGATGGAAGAGGAGAGAGTAGCGGGGGAGAGAGAGCGAAGGTTGGGACGGCGCGATACCATCCGAGTAGGGGCAGTGTGGGAGGTGTTGGATGAGAGCGAGAGGGAAAAGGATACAAGGTAGTGGTCGGAGACTTGGAGGGGAGTTGCAATGAGGTTAGTGGAAGAACAGCATCTAGTAAAGATGAGGTCGAGCGTATTGCCTGCCTTGTGAGTAGGGGGGAAGGTGAGAGGGTGAGGTCAAAAGAGGAGAGGAGTGGAAAGAAGGAGGCAGAGAGGAATGAGTCAAAGGTAGACGTGGGGAGGTTAAAGTCGCCCAGAACTGTGAGAGGTGAGCCGTCCTCAGGAAAGGAGCTTATCAAGGCATCAAGCTCATTGATGAACTCTCCGAGGGAACCTGGAGGGTGATAAATGATAAGGATGTTAAGCTTGAAAGGGCTGGTAACTGTGACAGCATGGAATTCAAAGGAGGCGATAGACAGATGGGTAAGGGGAGAAAGAGAGAATGACCACTTGGGAGAGATGAGGATCCAGGTGCCACCACCCTGCTGACCAGAAGCTCTCGGGGTGTGCGAGAACACGTGGGCGGACGAAGAGAGAGCAGTAGGAGTAGCAGTGTTGTCTGTGGTGATCCATGTTTCCGTCAGTGCCAAGAAGTCGAGGGACTGGAGGGAGGCATAGGCTGAGATGAACTCTGCCTTGTTGGCCGCAGATCGGCAGTTCCAGAGGCTACCGGAGACCTGGAACTCCACGTGGGTCGTGCGCGCTGGGACCACCAGATTAGGGTGGCCGCGGCCACGCGGTGTGGAGCGTTTGTATGGTCTGTGCAGAGAGGAGAGAACAGGGATAGACAGACACATAGTTGACAGGCTACAGAAGAGGCTACGCTAATGACAAGATTGGAAGATTGGCCTTCCTGTAAGATTGGAATGACAAGTGGACTACACGTCTCGAATGTTCACAAAGTTAAGCTTCTGTAGCAAGAATCTTATTGATTAAAATGATTAAAATGATACAATACTGCTGAAGTAGGCTAGCTGGCAGTGGCTACGTTGTTGACTTTGTAGGCTAGCTGGCAGTGGCTGCGTTGTTGACACTACACTAATCAAGTCGTTCCGTTGCGTGTATTAGTTTCGATAGTGCTGCTATTCGGGGGCTAGCTGGCTAGCTAGCAGTGTTGATTACGTTACGTTGCGTTAAAAGAACGACAATAGCTGGCTAGCTAACCTAGAAAATCGCTCTAGACTACACAATTATCTTTGATACAAAGACGGCTATGTAGCTAGCTATGTAGCTAGCTACGATCAAACAAATCAAACCGTTGTACTGTAATGAAATGAAATGAAAATGTGATACTACCTGTGAATGCGACCGGGTTGTAGAGTTCTATTCAGAAGACGTTGGCTAGCTGTTGGCTAGCTGTTGGCTAGCTGTTGGCTAGCTAGCAGAGTCTCCTACGTTAAGGACGACAAATAGCTGGCTAGCTAACCTCGGTAAATTAAGATAATCACTCTAAGACTACACACTCTAAACTACACAATTATCTTGGATGCAAAGACAGCTATGTAGCTAGCTAACACTACACTAATCAAGTCGTTCAGTTGAGTGTAATAGTTTCTACAGTGCAGCTAATCGGTGGACGTTAGCTAGCTGGCTAGCTGGCTAGCTGCTGGGCAGAGCAGTGAAGACTACGTTAGGACGGCGAAATACGATAATTACGCAATTATCTTTGATACAAAGATGGCTATGTAGCTAGCTAAGAAGAAATTGCTAAGATTAGACAAATCAAACCGTTGTACTATAATGAAATGTAATGAAAATGTAATGAAAAAGTTATACTACCTGCGGAGCGAAGTGCCGATGCGACCGCTCGCTCCAACCCGGAAGTACAACAGACTCAATCAGAGACATGCTGGTAATCCGTCTGGTCCTGCGGACTTGTGAATGTTGACCTGTTTAAGGTCTTATATCGGCTGCGACAAGCGCGATCACACATTTTCCGTGAACAGCTGGTGCTCTCATGCATTTTTTCGGTGTTGCATGCCTTGAAGTGCACATAGAGGTAATTTAGCTCATCTGGTAAGCTTGTGTCACTGGGCAGCTCGCGGGTGTGTTTCCCTTTGTAGTCTGATAGTTTGCAAGCCCTGCCACATCCGATGAACATCTGAGCCGGTGTTGTACAATTCAATCTTAGTCCTGTATTGATGCTTTGCCTATTTGATGGTTCATCGGAGGGCATAGCAGGCTTTCTTATATACGTCTGGGTTAGAGTCTCTCTCCATGAAAGCGGCAACACTACCCTTTAGCTCAGTGTGGATGTTGCCTGTAATGCATGGCTTCTGGTTGGGGTATGTACGGTCACTGTGGGGACAACATCATCGATGGTGTTTAACCAAGGTCTCTGTACTGCAGGGAGCCTGTGTGATGGTGTTTAACCAAGGTCTCTGTACTGCAGGGAGCCTGTGTGATGGTGTTTAACCAAGGTCTCTGTACTGCAGGGAGCCTGTGTGATGGTGTTTAACCAAGGTCTCTGTACAGCAGGAAGCCTGTGTGATGGTGTTTAACCAAGGTCTCTGTACTGCAGGGAGCCTGTGTGATGGTGTTTAACAAAGCTCTCTGTACTGCAGGGAGCCTGTATGATGGTGTTTAACCAAGGTCTCTGTACTGCAGGGAGCCTGTGTGATGGTGTTTAACCAAGGTCTGCAATCACATCATTAATGGGATACGTGTTTGGCACCCAACATCCCCTAACAAGTCTCTTGTATGTCCTCTGTGTACTGTTAATATCAGCCACCAGGGGTCCCTGTAAGAGTTCCCCCTGCTCATTCCCCTTTCACTGCAAGTCAGTTTTGGTCAAATAGTGTGAATTAGTTTTTATGGCCATGAGGTAGGCGTGACAGAATAGTAAATTGGAGCTGAAATGACTAACAATATTGAGTTTTCTGATGAAACACCTACGTCTTGTAAGCGATGTGAGAGGTATTCACAGTTTGCTCCCTTCTGTCACACAGATGAACAGTGTTCAGTCCTAGCCAGACAGACTGTAGTTCTGTTATGGGTGTTGGCCAATGCACACTGTTGCTATGGGAACTAAGCAGATACAGGTTCCAATAATAAAGTCTCCCCACCACCACACACTGTGAGAAATTATAGGAAAAATAATAAACAAGTTGGCCTTATTAACCAGCACATTAAATGTTCAACTCATAATTTTTGTTTTGCTGTGAGATTCATTTGTACAGAGTAGATTGAGTTCCTGCAAGAGGGTTTGGTGTATAAATAACACACGCACATGCTCACACACACACACACACACACACACACACACACACACACACACACACACACACACACACACACACACACACACACACACACACACACACACACACACACACACACACACACACACACACACACACACACACACACACACACACACACACACACACACAGAGAAAGGTCGACTAGTACATGATCAACACAGAGCCCAGTACCCACCCCGTGTCATAGATAGATTCATCTTCTATCACTACAACACAGAGACCAGTAACACCCCGTGTCAGATAGATTCATCTTCTATCACTACAACACAGAGACCAGTAACCACCCCTGTGTCATAGATAGATTCATCTTCTATCACTACAACACAAAGACCAGTAACCACCCCGTGTCATAGATAGATTCATCTTCTATCACTACAACACAAGACCAGTAACCACCCCATTCAAAGATAGATTCATCTTCTGTCACTACAACACAGAGACCAGTAACCACCCCGTGTCATAGATAGATTCATCTTCTGTCACTACAACACAGAGACCAGTAACCACCCCGTGTCATAGATAGATTCATCTTCTATCACTACAACACAAAGACCAGTAACCACCCCGTGTCATAGATAGATTCATCTTCTATCACTACAACACAGAGACCAGTAACCACCCCATGTCATAGATAGATTCATCTTCTATCACTACAACACAAAGACCAGTAACCACCCTGTGTCATAGATAGATTCATCTTCTATCACTACAACACAGAGACCAGTAACCACCCCGTGTCAAAGATAGATTCATCTTCTGTCACTACAACACAGAGACCAGAACCAGTGTCATAGATAGATTCATCTTCTATCACTACAACACAAAGACCAGTAACCACACCGACATAGATAGATTCATCTTCTATCACTACAACACAAAGACCAGTAACCACCCCGTGTCATAGATAGATTCATCTTCTATCACTACAACACAAGACCAGTAACCACCCACACTGTGTCATAGATAGATTCATCTTCTATCACTACAACACAGAGACCAGTAACCACCCCGTGTCATAGATAGATTCATCTTCTATCACTACAACACAGAGACCAGTAACCACCCCGTGTCATAGATAGATTCATCTTCTATCACTACAACACAGAGACCAGTAACCACACACGTGTCATAGATAGATTCATCTTCTATCACTACAACACAAAAGACCAGTAACCACCCACGCACGTCATAGATAGATTCATCTTCTATCACTACAACACAGAGACCAGTAACCACCCCGTGTCATAGATAGATTCATCTTCTATCACTACAACACAGAGACCAGTAACCACCCCACATAGATAGATTCATCTTCTATCACTACAACACAGAGACCAGTAACCACCCCGTGTCATAGATAGATTCATCTTCTATCACTACAACACAAAGACCAGTAACCACCCCGTGTCATAGATAGATTCATCTTCTATCACTACAACACAGAGACCAGTAACCACCCCGTGTCATAGATAGATTCATCTTCTATCACTACAACACAGAGACCAGTAACCACCCCGTGTCAAAGATAGATTCATCTTCTGTCACTACAACACAGAGACCAGTAACCACCCCGTGTCATAGATAGATTCATCTTCTATCACTACAACACAGAGACCAGTAACCACCCCGTGTCATAGATAGATTCATCTTCTATCACTACAACACAAAGACCAGTAACCACCCCGTGTCATAGATAGATTCATCTTCTATCACTACAACACAAAGACCAGTAACCACACCGTGTCATAGATAGATTCATCTTCTATCACTACAACACAAAGACCAGTAACCACCCCGTGTCATAGATAGATTCATCTTCTATCACTACAACACAGAGACCAGTAACCACCCCGTGTCATAGATAGATTCATCTTCTATCACTACAACACAGAGACCAGTAACCACCCCGTGTCATAGATAGATTCATCTTCTATCACTACAACACAGAGACCAGTAACCACCCCGTGTCATAGATAGATTCATCTTCTATCACTACAACACAGAGACCAGTAACCACCCCGTGTCATAGATAGATTCATCTTCTATCACTACAACACAGAGACCAGTAACCACCCCGTGTCAAAGATAGATTCATCTTCTGTCACTACAACACAGAGACCAGTAACCACCCCGTGTCATAGATAGATTCATCTTCTATCACTACAACACAGAGACCAGTAACCACCCCGTGTCATAGATAGATTCATCTTCTATCACTACAACACAAAGACCAGTAACCACCCCGTGTCATAGATAGATTCATCTTCTATCACTACAACACAGAGACCAGTAACCACCCCGTGTCATAGATAGATTCATCTTCTATCACTACAACACAAAGACCAGTAACCACCCCGTGTCATAGATAGATTCATCTTCTGTCACTACAACACAGAGACCAGTAACCACCCCGTGTCATAGATAGATTCATCTTCTATCACTACAACACAAAGACCAGTAACCACCCCGTGTCATAGATAGATTCATCTTCTATCACTACAACACAGAGACCAGTAACCACCCCGTGTCATAGATAGATTCATCTTCTGTCACTACAACACAAAGACCAGTAACCACCCCGTGTCATAGATAGATTCATCTTCTATCACTACAACACAAAGACCAGTAACCACCCCGTGTCATAGATAGATTCATCTTCTATCACTACAACACAGAGACCAGTAACCACCCCGTGTCATAGATAGATTCATCTTCTATCACTACAACACAAAGACCAGTAACCACCCCGTGTCATAGATAGATTCATCTTCTATCACTACAACACAGAGACCAGTAACCACCCCGTGTCATAGATAGATTCATCTTCTATCACTACAACACAAAGACCAGTAACCACCCCGTGTCATAGATAGATTCATCTTCTATCACTACAACACAAAGACCAGTAACCACCCCGTGTCATAGATAGATTCATCTTCTATCACTACAACACAGAGACCAGTAACCACCCCGTGTCATAGATAGATTCATCTTCTATCACTACAACACAAAGACCAGTAACCACACCGTGTCATAGATAGATTCATCTTCTATCACTACAACACAAAGACCAGTAACCACCCCGTGTCATAGATAGATTCATCTTCTATCACTACAACACAGAGACCAGTAACCACCCCGTGTCATAGATAGATTCATCTTCTATCACTACAACACAGAGACCAGTAACCACCCCGTGTCATAGATAGATTCATCTTCTATCACTACAACACAGAGACCAGTAACCACCCCGTGTCATAGATAGATTCATCTTCTATCACTACAACACAGAGACCAGTAACCACCCCGTGTCATAGATAGATTCATCTTCTATCACTACAACACAAAGACCAGTAACCACCCCGTGTCATAGATAGATTCATCTTCTATCACTACAACACAGAGACCAGTAACCACCCCGTGTCAAAGATAGATTCATCTTCTGTCACTACAACACAGAGACCAGTAACCACCCCGTGTCATAGATAGATTCATCTTCTATCACTACAACACAGAGACCAGTAACCACCCCGTGTCATAGATATATTCATCTTCTATCACTACAACACAGAGACCAGTAACCACCCCGTGTCATAGATAGATTCCTCTTCTATCACTACAACACAGAGACCAGTAACCACCCCGTGTCATAGATAGATTCCTCTTCTATCACTACAACACAGAGACCAGTAACCACCCCGTGTCATAGATAGATTCATCTTCTGTCACTACAACACAGAGACCAGTAACCACCCCGTGTCATAGATAGATTCATCTTCTATCACTACAACACAGAGACCAGTAACCACCCCGTGTCATAGATAGATTCATCTTCTATCACTACAACACAGCACTAGAGCATCACATTAGTTTGATCATCAATCTAAAACCCTTCACACATTCCCCATGTCCATGCACATCCCTTAGAAGAGAAATACAGTTGAAGTCAGAAGTTAACATCTTAGCTAAATACATTTGAACTCAGTTTCTCACAATTCCTGACATTTAATCTTAGTAAAAATTCCCTGTTTTAGGTCAGTTAGGATCACCACTTTATTGTAAGAATATGAAATATCAGAATAATAGTAGAGAGAATGATTGATTTCAGCTTTAATTTCTTTCACATTTCCAGTGGGTTAGAAGTTTACATACACTCAATTAGTATTTGGTAGCATTCCCTTTAAATTGTTAAATTTGGGTCAAATGTTTCGGGTAGCCTTCCACAAGCTTCCCACAATAAGTTGGGTGAATTGTATCCCATTCCTCCTGACAGAGCTGGTGTAACTGAGTCAGGTTTGTAGGCCTCCTTGCTCCCATACTCTTTTTCAGTTCTGCCCACAAATGTTCTATAGGATTGAGGTCAGGGCTTTGTGATGGCCACTCCAATACCTTGACTTTGTTGTCCTTAAGCCATTTTGCCACAAATTTGGAAGTATGCTTGGGGTCATTGTCCATTTGGAAGACCCATTTGCGACCAAGCTTTAACTTCCTGACTGATGTCTTAAGATGTTGCTTCAGTATATCCACATATTTTTCCATCCTAATGATTTAATCTATTTTGTGAAGTGCACCAGTCCCTCCTGCAGCAAAGCACCCCCACAACATGATGCTGCCACCCCCGTGCTTCACAGGCCTTTCAGGTTATGTTGATACAGGATACATCTCCTTCCTGAGCGGTATGATGGCTGCCTGGTCCCATGGTGTTTATACTTATGTCCTATTGTTTGTACAGATGAACGTGGTTCCTTCAGGTGTTTGGAAATTGCTCCCAAGGATGAACCAGACTTGTGGAGGTCTACAGTTTTTTACTGAGGTCTTGGCTGATTTCATTTGATTTTTCCATGATGTCAAGCAAAGAGGCACAGAGTTTGAAGGAAGGCCTTGAAATACATCCACAGGTACACCTCCAATTGACTCAAATTATGTCAATTAGCCTTTCAGAACTTCTAAAGCCATGACATCATTTTCTGGAATTTCCAAGCTGTTTAAAGGCACAGTCAATTTAGTGTATGTAAACTTCTGACCCACTGGAATTGTGATACAGTGAATTTAAGTGAAATAATCTGTCTATAAACAATTGTTGGAAAAACTACTTGTGTCATGCACAAAGTAGATGTCCTAACCGACTTGCCAAAACTATAGTTTGTTGACAAGAAATTTGTGGAGTGGTTGAAAAATGAGTTTTAATGACTCCAACCTAAGTGTATGGAAACTTCTGACTTCAACTGTATGTCATGGTGGTTTGAGAGTGCACGGTCCACACCTGACTAGGAGCTAAATTTCTGGGATTTTTTTGGTTAGAAACACACACGCGCACGCACGCACGCACGCACGCACGCACGCACGCACGCACGCACGCACGCACGCACGCACGCACGCACGCACACACACACACACACACACACACACACACACACACACACACACACACACACACACACACACACACACACACACACACACCTCTCCTTCTCAGTAACTAAACCACAAGCCCACAAGCCTTATGACCAGTCAGTCACATATTGAACGATATGTGTAATTTTGGGACAGTAAGGGTAATTTTTTCTCTCTAAATTCACAAACTTTTTCTGAATCCCTTCCATGCCATAACTCTCAAGAATTAGGTTTCTCTGTGCCAAGTCTTACTTCACACGGACTGTACGGTAACGTCACTGTTATGCAGTGGGCAGTGATTGTTCCCAGTAGTCTCATTGGGCTTGGTCTGTGTCCCAAATGACCCCCTATTCCCTATATAGTGCACTACCTCTGACTAGAAGGAGTGCATGACATAAGGAATAGGGTGCTGTTAGGGATTTACATTTGGTATTAGATATTGGTTTGTTGGGAAGCAGATAAGGGGCCATACGATGAGTGGGCTGTTGAGCATGATGATATCAGTTCCTGTCTCTCTGGTACCCTGTTCTCTTTAATCTAGTTACTGTACTATATAGAGCCCTGTCTCTCTGGTACCCTGTTCTCTTTAATCTAGTTACTGTACTATATAGAGCCCTGTCTCTCTGGTACCCTGTTCTCTTTAATCTAGTTACTGTACTATATAGAGCCCTGTCTCTCTGGTACCCTGTTCTCTTTAATCTAGTTACTGTACTATATAGAGCTCTGTCTCTCTGGTACCCTGTTCTCTTTAATCTGGTTACTGTACTATATAGAGCCCTGTCTCTCTGGTACCCTGTCTCTCTGGTACCCTGTCTCTCTGGTACCCTGTTCTCTTTAATCTAGTTACTGTACTATATAGAGCCCTGTCTCTCTGGTACCCTGTTCTCTTTAATCGAGTTACTGTACTATATAGAGCCCTGTCTCTCTGGTACCCTGTTCTCTGGTACTTTAATCTAGTTACTGTACTATATAGAGCCCTGTCTCTCTGGTAGTTCTCTTTAATCTAGTTACTGTACTATATAGAGCCCTGTCTCTCTGGTACCCTGTTCTCTTTAATCTAGTTACTGTACTATATAGAGCCCTGTCTCTCTGGTACCCTGTTCTCTTTAATCTAGTTACTGTACTATATAGAGGTCTGTCTCTCTGGTACCCTGTTCTCTTTAATCTAGTTACTGTACTATATAGAGCCCTGTCTCTCTGGTACCCTGTTCTCTTTAATCTAGTTACTGTACTATATAGAGCCCTGTCTCTCTGGTACCCTGTTCTCTTTAATCTAGTTACTGTACTATATAGAGCCCTGTCTCTCTGGTACCCTGTTCTCTTTAATCTAGTTACTGTACTATATAGAGCCCTGTCTCTCTGGTACCCTGTTCTCTTTAATCTAGTTACTGTACTATATAGAGCCCTGTCTCTCTGGTACCCTGTTCTCTTTAATCTAGTTACTGTACTATATAGAGCCCTGTCTCTCTGGTACCCTGTCTCTCTGGTACCCTGTTCTCTTTAATCTAGTTACTGTACTATATAGAGCCTCTCTGGTACCCTGTTCTCTTTAATCTCTGGAGCCCTGTCTCTCTGGTACCCTGTTCTCTTTAATCTAGTTACTGTACTATATAGAGCCCTGTCTCTCTGGTACCCTGTTCTCTTTAATCTAGTTACTGTACTATATAGAGCCCTGTCTCTCTGGTACCCTGTTCTCTTTAATCTAGTTACTGTACTATATAGAGCCCTCTCTGGTACCCTGTTCTCTTTAATCTAGTTACTGTACTATATAGAGCCCTGTCTCTCTGGTACCCTGTTCTCTTTAATCTAGTTACTGTACTATATAGAGCCCTGTCTCTCTGGTACCCTGTTCTCTTTAATCTAGTTACTGTACTATATAGAGCCCTGTCTCTCTGGTACCCTGTTCTCTTTAATCTAGTTACTGTACTATATAGAGCCCTGTCTCTCTGGTACCCTGTTCTCTTTAATCTAGTTACTGTACTATATAGAGCCCTGTCTCTCTGGTACCCTGTTCTCTTTAATCTAGTTACTGTACTATATAGAGCCCTGTCTCTCTGGTACCCTGTTCTCTTTAATCTAGTTACTGTACTATATAGAGCCCTGTCTCTCTGGTACCCTGTTCTCTTTAATCTAGTTACTGTACTATATAGAGCCCTGTCTCTCTGGTACCCTGTTCTCTTTAATCTAGTTACTGTACTATATAGAGCCCTGTCTCTCTGGTACCCTGTTCTCTTTAATCTAGTTACTGTACTATATAGAGCCCTGTCTCTCTGGTACCCTGTTCTCTTTAATCTAGTTACTGTACTATATAGAGCCCTGTCTCTCTGGTACCCTGTTCTCTTTAATCTAGTTACTGTACTATATAGAGCCCTGTCTCTCTGGTACCCTGTTCTCTTTAATCTAGTTACTGTACTATATAGAGCCCTGTCTCTCTGGTACCCTGTTCTCTTTAATCTAGTTACTGTACTATATAGAGCCCTGTCCTGTCTCTCTTTAATCTAGTTACTGTACTATATAGAGCCCTGTCTCTCTGGTACCCTGTTCTCTTTAATCTAGTTACTGTACTATAGAGCCCTGTCTCTCTGGTACCCTGTTCTCTTTAATCTGGTTACTGTACTATATAGAGCCCTGTCTCTCTGGTACCCTGTTCTCTTTAATCTAGTTACTGTACTATATAGAGCCCTGTCTCTCTGGTACCCTGTTCTCTTTAATCTAGTTACTGTACTATATAGAGCCCTGTCTCTCTGGTACCCTGTTCTCTTTAATCTGGTTACTGTACTATATAGAGCCCTGTCTCTCTGGTACCCTGTTCTCTTTAATCTAGTTACTGTACTATATAGAGCCCTGTCTCTCTGGTACCCTGTTCTCTTTAATCTAGTTACTGTACTATATAGAGCCCTGTCTCTCTGGTACCCTGTTCTCTTTAATCTAGTTACTGTACTATATAGAGCCCTGTCTCTCTGGTACCCTGTTCTCTTTAATCTAGTTACTGTACTATATAGAGCCCTGTCTCTCTGGTACCCTGTTCTCTTTAATCTAATCTAGTTACTGTACTAGTTACTGTACTATATAGAGCCCTGTCTCTCTGGTACCCTGTTCTCTTTAATCTAGTTACTGTACTATATAGAGCCCTGTCTCTCTGGTACCCTGTTCTCTTTAATCTAGTTACTGTACTATATAGAGCCCTGTCTCTCTGGTACCCTGTCTCTCTGGTACCCTGTTCTCTTTAATCTAGTTACTGTACTATATAGAGCCCTGTCTCTCTGGTACCCTGTTCTCTTTAATCTAGTTACTGTACTATATAGAGCCCTGTCTCTCTGGTACCCTGTTCTCTTTAATCTAGTTACTGTACTATATAGAGCCCTGTCTCTCTGGTACCCTGTTCTCTTTAATCTAGTTACTGTACTAATCTAGTTACTGTACTATATAGAGCCCTGTCTCTCTGGTACCCTGTTCTCTTTAATCTAGTTACTGTACTATATAGAGCCCTGTCTCTCTGGTACCCTGTTCTCTTTAATCTAGTTACTGTGTCTCTGGTACCCTGTTCTCTTTAATCTAGTTACTGTACTATATAGAGCCCTGTCTCTCTGGTACCCTGTTCTCTTTAATCTAGTTACTGTACTATATAGAGCCCTGTCTCTCTGGTACCCTGTTCTCTTTAATCTAGTTACTGTACTATATAGAGCCCTGTCTCTCTGGTACCCTGTTCTCTTTAATCTAGTTACTGTACTATATAGAGCCCTGTCTCTCTGGTACCCTGTTCTCTTTAATCTAGTTACTGTACTATATAGAGCCCTGTCTCTCTGGTACCCTGTTCTCTTTAATCTAGTTACTGTACTATATAGAGCCCTGTCTCTCTGGTACCCTGTTCTCTTTAATCTAGTTACTGTACTATATAGAGCCCTGTCTCTCTGGTACCCTGTTCTCTTTAATCTAGTTACTGTACTATATAGAGCCCTGTCTCTCTGGTACCCTGTTCTCTTTAATCTAGTTACTGTACTATATAGAGCCCTGTCTCTCTGGTACCCTGTTCTCTTTAATCTAGTTACTGTACTATATAGAGCCCTGTCTCTCTGGTACCCTGTTCTCTTTAATCTAGTTACTGTACTATATAGAGCCCTGTCTCTCTGGTACCCTGTTCTCTTTAATCTAGTTACTGTACTATATAGCCCTGCTCTCTGGTACTGTCTCTCTGGTACCCTGTTCTCTTTAATCTAGTTACTGTACTATATAGAGCCCTGTCTCTCTGGTACCCTGTTCTCTTTAATCTAGTTACTGTACTATATAGAGCCCTGTCTCTCTGGTACCCTGTTCTCTTTAATCTAGTTACTGTACTATATAGAGCCCTGTCTCTCTGGTACCCTGTTCTCTTTAATCTAGTTACTGTACTATATAGAGCCCTGTCTCTCTGGTACCCTGTTCTCTTTAATCTAGTTACTGTACTATATAGAGCCCTGTCTCTCTGGTACCCTTTAATCTAGTTACTGTACTATTAGAGCCCTGTCTCTCTGGTACCCTGTTCTTTTAATCTAGTTACTGTACTATATAGAGCCCTGTCTCTCTGGTACCCTGTTCTCTTTAATCTAGTTACTGTACTATATAGAGCCCTGTCTCTCTGGTACCCTGTTCTCTTTAATCTGGTTACTGTACTATATAGAGCCCTGTCTCTCTGGTACCCTGTTCTCTTTAATCTAGTTACTGTACTATATAGAGCCCTGTCTCTCTGGTACCCTGTTCTCTTTAATCTAGTTACTGTACTATATAGAGCCCTGTCTCTCTGGTACCCTGTCTCTCTGGTACCCTGTTCTCTTTAATCTAGTTACTGTACTATATAGAGCCCTGTCTCTCTGGTACCCTGTTCTCTTTAATCTAGTTACTGTACTATATAGAGCCCTGTCTCTCTGGTACCCTGTTCTCTTTAATCTAGTTACTGTACTATATAGAGCCCTGTCTCTCTGGTACCCTGTTCTCTTTAATCTAGTTACTGTACTATATAGAGCCCTGTCTCTCTGGTACCCTGTTCTCTTTAATCTAGTTACTGTACTATATAGAGCCCTGTCTCTCTGGTACCCTGTTCTCTTTAATCTAGTTACTGTACTATATAGAGCCCTGTCTCTCTGGTACCCTGTTCTCTTTAATCTAGTTACTGTACTATATAGAGCCCTGTCTCTCTGGTACCCTGTTCTCTTTAATCTAGTTACTGTACTATATAGAGCCCTGTCTCTCTGGTACCCTGTTCTCTTTAATCTAGTTACTGTACTATATAGAGCCCTGTCTCTCTGGTACCCTGTTCTCTTTAATCTAGTTACTGTGTACTATATAGAGCCCTGTCTCTCTGGTACCCTGTTCTCTTTAATCTAGTTACTGTACTATATAGAGCCCTGTCTCTCTGGTACCCTGTTCTCTTTAATCTAGTTACTGTACTATATAGAGCCCTGTCTCTCTGGTACCCTGTTCTCTTTAATCTAGTTACTGTACTATATAGAGCCCTGTCTCTCTGGTACCCTGTTCTCTTTAATCTAGTTACTGTACTATATAGAGCCCTGTCTCTCTGGTACCCTGTTCTCTTTAATCTAGTTACTGTACTATATAGAGCCCTGTCTCTCTGGTACCCTGTTCTCTTTAATCTAGTTACTGTACTATATAGAGCCCTGTCTCTCTGGTACCCTGTTCTCTTTAATCTAGTTACTGTACTATATAGAGCCCTGTCTCTCTGGTACCCTGTTCTCTTTAATCTAGTTACTGTACTATATAGAGCCCTGTCTCTCTGGTACCCTGTTCTCTTTAATCTAGTTACTGTACTATATAGAGCCCTGTCTCTCTGGTACCCTGTTCTCTTTAATCTAGTTACTGTACTATATAGAGCCCTGTCTCTCTGGTACCCTGTTCTCTTTAATCTAGTTACTGTACTATATAGAGCCCTGTCTCTCTGGTACCCTGTTCTCTTTAATCTAGTTACTGTACTATATAGAGCCCTGTCTCTCTGGTACCCTGTTCTCTTTAATCTAGTTACTGTACTATATAGAGCCCTGTCTCTCTGGTACCCTGTTCTCTTTAATCTAGTTACTGTACTATATAGAGCCCTGTCTCTCTGGTACCCTGTTCTCTTTAATCTAGTTACTGTACTATATAGAGCCCTGTCTCTCTGGTACCCTGTTCTCTTTAATCTAGTTACTGTACTATATAGAGCCCTGTCTCTCTGGTACCCTGTTCTCTTT
>NC_060176.1:1324073-1346573 GCF_021184085.1 Oncorhynchus gorbuscha | reverse complement strand
GACATCCTCTGTTTACACTCACACAGTAACACCAGACATCCTCTGTTTACACTCACACAGTAAACAACCAACTTTACACCAGACATCCTCTGTTTACACTCACACAGTAACACCAGACATCCTCTGTTTACACTCACACAGTAACACCAGACATCCTCTGTTTACACTCACACAGTAAACACCAGACATCCTCTGTTTACACTCACACAGTAAACACCAGACATCCTCTGTTTACACTCACACAGTAAACACACCAACTTTACACCAGACATCCTCTGTTTACACTCACACAGTAACACCAGACATCCTCTGTTTACACTCACACAGTAACACCAGATATCCTGTTTACACTCACACAGTAAACAACCAACTTTACACCAGACATGCTCTGTTTACACTCACACAGTAACACCAGACATGCTCTGTTTACACTCACACAGTAACACCAGATATCCTGTTTACACTCACACAGTAAACAACCAACTTTACACCAGACATGCTCTGTTTACACTCACACAGTAACACCAGACATCCTCTGTTTACACTCACACAGTAACACCAGACATCCTCTGTTTACACTCACACAGTAAACAACCAACTTTACACCAGACATGCTCTGTTTACACTCACACAGTAACACCAGACATCCTCTGTTTACACTCACACAGTAACACCAGATATCCTGTTTACACTCACACAGTAAACAACCAACTTTACACCAGACATCCTCTGTTTACACTCACACAGTAAACAACCAACTTTATACCAGACATCCTCTGTTTACACTCACACAGTAACACCAGACATCCTCTGTTTACACTCACACAGTAAACACCAGACATCCTCTGTTTACACTGACACAGTAAACACCAGATATCCTGTTTACACTCACACAGTAAACAACCAACTTTACACCAGACATCCTCTGTTTACCCTCACACAGTAAACACCAGACATCCTCTGTTTACACTCACACAGTAACACCAGACATCCTCTGTTTACACTCACACAGTAACACCAGATATCCTGTTTACACTCACACAGTAAACAACCAACTTTACACCAGCCATGCTCTGTTTACACTCACACAGTAACACCAGACATGCTCTGTTTACACTCACACAGTAACACCAGATATCCTGTTTACACTCACACAGTAAACAACCAACTTTACACCAGACATGCTCTGTTTACACTCACACAGTAACACCAGACATCCTCTGTTTACACTCACACAGTAAACACCAGACATCCTGTTTACACTCACACAGTAAACAACCAACTTTACACCAGACATCCTCTGTTTACACTCACACAGTAACACCAGACATCCTCTGTTTACACTCACACAGTAAACACCAGACATCCTCTGTTTACACTGACACAGTAAACACCAGATATCCTGTTTACACTCACACAGTAAACAACCAACTTTACACCAGACATGCTCTGTTTACACTCACACAGTAACACCAGACATGCTCTGTTTACACTCACACAGTAAACACCAGACATGCTCTGTTTACACTCACACAGTAAACACCAGACATGCTCTGTTTACACTCACACAGTAACACCAGACATGCTCTGTTTACACTCACACAGTAAACACCAGACATGCTCTGTTTACACTCACACAGTAAACAACCAACTTTACACCAGACATGCTCTGTTTACACTCACACAGTAAACACCAGACATCCTCTGTTTACACTCACACAGTAAACACCAGACATCCTCTGTTTACACTCACACAGTAAACACCAGACATCCTCTGTTTACACTCACACAGTAAACACACCAACTTTACACCAGACATCCTCTGTTTACACTCACACAGTAACACCAGACATCCTCTGTTTACACTCACACAGTAAACAACCAACTTTACACCAGACATCCTCTGTTTACACTCACACAGTAACACCAGACATCCTCTGTTTACACTCACACAGTAACACCAGACATCCTCTGTTTACACTCACACAGTAAACACCAGACATCCTCTGTTTACACTCACACAGTAAACACCAGACATCCTCTGTTTACACTCACACAGTAAACACACCAACTTTACACCAGACATCCTCTGTTTACACTCACACAGTAACACCAGACATCCTCTGTTTACACTCACACAGTAACACCAGATATCCTGTTTACACTCACACAGTAAACAACCAACTTTACACCAGACATGCTCTGTTTACACTCACACAGTAACACCAGACATGCTCTGTTTACACTCACATAGTAACACCAGATATCCTGTTTACACTCACACAGTAAACAACCAACTTTACACCAGACATGCTCTGTTTACACTCACACAGTAACACCAGACATCCTCTGTTTACACTCACACAGTAAACAACCAACTTTACACCAGACATGCTCTGTTTACACTCACACAGTAACACCAGACATCCTCTGTTTACACTCACACAGTAACACCAGATATCCTGTTTACACTCACACAGTAAACAACCAACTTTACACCAGACATGCTCTGTTTACACTCACACAGTAACACCAGACATGCTCTGTTTACACTCACACAGTAACACCAGATATCCTGTTTACACTCACACAGTAAACAACCAACTTTACACCAGACATGCTCTGTTTACACTCACACAGTAACACCAGACATCCTCTGTTTACACTCACACAGTAAACAACCAACTTTACACCAGACATGCTCTGTTTACACTCACACAGTAACACCAGACATCCTCTGTTTACACTCACACCGTAACACCAGATATCCTGTTTACACTCACACAGTAAACAACCAACTTTACACCAGACATCCTCTGTTTACACTCACACAGTAAACAACCAACTTTATACCAGACATCCTCTGTTTACACTCACACAGTAACACCAGACATCCTCTGTTTACACTCACACAGTAAACACCAGACATCCTCTGTTTACACTGACACAGTAAACACCAGATATCCTGTTTACACTCACACAGTAAACAACCAACTTTACACCAGACATCCTCTGTTTACACTCACACAGTAAACACCAGACATCCTCTGTTTACACTCACACAGTAACACCAGACATCCTCTGTTTACACTCACACAGTAACACCAGATATCCTGTTTACACTCACACAGTAAACAACCAACTTTACACCAGACATGCTCTGTTTACACTCACACAGTAACACCAGACATGCTCTGTTTACACTCACACAGTAACACCAGATATCCTGTTTACACTCACACAGTAAACAACCAACTTTACACCAGACATGCTCTGTTTACACTCACACAGTAACACCAGACATCCTCTGTTTACACTCACACAGTAAACACCAGACATCCTGTTTACACTCACACAGTAAACAACCAACTTTACACCAGACATCCTCTGTTTACACTCACACAGTAACACCAGACATCCTCTGTTTACACTCACACAGTAAACACCAGACATACTCTGTTTACACTGACACAGTAAACACCAGATATCCTGTTTACACTCACACAGTAAACAACCAACTTTACACCAGACATGCTCTGTTTACACTCACACAGTAACACCAGACATGCTCTGTTTACACTCACACAGTAAACACCAGACATGCTCTGTTTACACTCACACAGTAAACACCAGACATGCTCTGTTTACACTCACACAGTAACACCAGACATGCTCTGTTTACACTCACACAGTAAACACCAGACATGCTCTGTTTACACTCACACAGTAAACAACCAACTTTACACCAGACATGCTCTGTTTACACTCACACAGTAAACACCAGACATCCTCTGTTTACACTCACACAGTAAACACCAGACATCCTCTGTTTACACTCACACAGTAAACACCAGACATCCTCTGTTTACACTCACACAGTAAACACACCAACTTTACACCAGACATCCTCTGTTTACACTCACACAGTAACACCAGACATCCTCTGTTTACACTCACACAGTAAACAACCAACTTTACACCAGACATCCTCTGTTTACACTCACACAGTAACACCAGACATCCTCTGTTTACACTCACACAGTAAACACCAGACATGCTCTGTTTACACTCACACAGTAACACCAGACATGCTCTGTTTACACTCACACAGTAAACACCAGACATGCTCTGTTTACACTCACACAGTAAACAACCAACTTTACACCAGACATGCTCTGTTTACACTCACACAGTAAACACCAGACATCCTCTGTTTACACTCACACAGTAAACACCAGACATCCTCTGTTTACACTCACACAGTAAACACCAGACATCCTCTGTTTACACTCACACAGTAAACACACCAACTTTACACCAGACATCCTCTGTTTACACTCACACAGTAACACCAGACATCCTCTGTTTACACTCACACAGTAAACAACCAACTTTACACCAGACATCCTCTGTTTACACTCACACAGTAACACCAGACATCCTCTGTTTACACTCACACAGTAACACCAGACATCCTCTGTTTACACTCACACAGTAAACACCAGACATCCTCTGTTTACACTCACACAGTAAACACCAGACATCCTCTGTTTACACTCACACAGTAAACACACCAACTTTACACCAGACATCCTCTGTTTACACTCACACAGTAACACCAGACATCCTCTGTTTACACTCACACAGTAACACCAGATATCCTGTTTACACTCACACAGTAAACAACCAACTTTACACCAGACATGCTCTGTTTACACTCACACAGTAACACCAGACATGCTCTGTTTACACTCACACAGTAACACCAGATATCCTGTTTACACTCACACAGTAAACAACCAACTTTACACCAGACATGCTCTGTTTACACTCACACAGTAACACCAGACATCCTCTGTTTACACTCACACAGTAACACCAGACATCCTCTGTTTACACTCACACAGTAAACAACCAACTTTACACCAGACATGCTCTGTTTACACTCACACAGTAACACCAGACATCCTCTGTTTACACTCACACAGTAACACCAGATATCCTGTTTACACTCACACAGTAAACAACCAACTTTACACCAGACATCCTCTGTTTACACTCACACAGTAAACAACCAACTTTATACCAGACATCCTCTGTTTACACTCACACAGTAACACCAGACATCCTCTGTTTACACTCACACAGTAAACACCAGACATCCTCTGTTTACACTGACACAGTAAACACCAGATATCCTGTTTACACTCACACAGTAAACAACCAACTTTACACCAGACATCCTCTGTTTACACTCACACAGTAAACACCAGACATCCTCTGTTTACACTCACACAGTAACACCAGACATCCTCTGTTTACACTCACACAGTAACACCAGATATCCTGTTTACACTCACACAGTAAACAACCAACTTTACACCAGACATGCTCTGTTTACACTCACACAGTAACACCAGACATGCTCTGTTTACACTCACACAGTAACACCAGATATCCTGTTTACACTCACACAGTAAACAACCAACTTTACACCAGACATGCTCTGTTTACACTCACACAGTAACACCAGACATCCTCTGTTTACACTCACACAGTAAACACCAGACATCCTGTTTACACTCACACAGTAAACAACCAACTTTACACCAGACATCCTCTGTTTACACTCACACAGTAACACCAGACATCCTCTGTTTACACTCACACAGTAAACACCAGACATCCTCTGTTTACACTGACACAGTAAACACCAGATATCCTGTTTACACTCACACAGTAAACAACCAACTTTACACCAGACATCCTCTGTTTACACTCACACAGTAAACACCAGACATCCTCTGTTTACACTCACACAGTAAACACCAGACATCCTCTGTTTACACTCACACAGTAAACACCAGATATCCTGTTTACACTCACACAGTAAACAACCAACTTTACACCAGACATCCTCTGTTTACACTCACACAGTAAACACCAGACATCCTCTGTTTACACTCACACAGTAAACACCAGACATCCTCTGTTTACACTCACACAGTAAACACCAGACATCCTCTGTTTACACTCACACAGTAAACAACCAACATTACACCAGACATCCTCTGTTTACACTCACACAGTAACACCAGACATCCTCTGTTTACACTCACACAGTAACACCAGACATCCTGTTTACACTCACACAGTAACACCAGACATCCTCTGTTTACACTCACACAGTAACACCAGACATCCTGTTTACACTCACACAGTAAGCAACCAACTTTACACCAGACATGCTCTGTTTACACTCACACAGTAACACCAGACATCCTCTGTTTACACTCACACAGTAACACCAGACATCCTCTGTTTACACTCACACAGTAAACAACCAACTTTACACCAGACATGCTCTGTTTACACTCACACAGTAACACCAGACATCCTCTGTTTACACTCACACAGTAACACCAGATATCCTGTTTACACTCACACAGTAAACAACCAACTTTACACCAGACATCCTCTGTTTACACTCACACAGTAAACAACCAACTTTATACCAGACATCCTCTGTTTACACTCACACAGTAACACCAGACATCCTCTGTTTACACTCACACAGTAAACACCAGACATCCTCTGTTTACACTGACACAGTAAACACCAGATATCCTGTTTACACTCACACAGTAAACAACCAACTTTACACCAGACATCCTCTGTTTACACTCACACAGTAAACACCAGACATCCTCTGTTTACACTCACACAGTAACACCAGACATCCTCTGTTTACACTCACACAGTAACACCAGATATCCTGTTTACACTCACACAGTAAACAACCAACTTTACACCAGACATGCTCTGTTTACACTCACACAGTAAACACCAGACATCCTCTGTTTACACTCACACAGTAAACACCAGACATCCTCTGTTTACACTCAGACAGTAAACACCAGACATCCTCTGTTTACACTCACACAGTAAACACACCAACTTTACACCAGACATCCTCTGTTTACACTCACACAGTAACACCAGACATCCTCTGTTTACACTCACACAGTAAACAACCAACTTTACACCAGACATCCTCTGTTTACACTCACACAGTAACACCAGACATCCTCTGTTTACACTCACACAGTAAACACCAGACATGCTCTGTTTACACTCACACAGTAACACCAGACATGCTCTGTTTACACTCACACAGTAAACACCAGACATCCTCTGTTTACACTCACACAGTAAACACACCAACTTTACACCAGACATCCTCTGTTTACACTCACACAGTAACACCAGACATCCTCTGTTTACACTCACACAGTAAACAACCAACTTTACACCAGACATCCTCTGTTTACACTCACACAGTAACACCAGACATCCTCTGTTTACACTCACACAGTAAACACCAGACATGCTCTGTTTACACTCACACAGTAACACCAGACATGCTCTGTTTACACTCACACAGTAAACACCAGACATGCTCTGTTTACACTCACACAGTAAACAACCAACTTTACACCAGACATGCTCTGTTTACACTCACACAGTAAACACCAGACATCCTCTGTTTACACTCACACAGTAAACACCAGACATCCTCTGTTTACACTCACACAGTAAACACACCAACTTTACACCAGACATCCTCTGTTTACACTCACACAGTAAACACCAGACATCCTCTGTTTACACTCACACAGTAAACACCAGACATCCTCTGTTTACACTCACACAGTAAACACACCAACTTTACACCAGACATCCTCTGTTTACACTCACACAGTAACACCAGACATCCTCTGTTTACACTCACACAGTAAACAACCAACTTTACACCAGACATCCTCTGTTTACACTCACACAGTAACACCAGACATCCTCTGTTTACACTCACACAGTAACACCAGACATCCTCTGTTTACACTCACACAGTAAACACCAGACATCCTCTGTTTACACTCACACAGTAAACACCAGACATCCTCTGTTTACACTCACACAGTAAACACACCAACTTTACACCAGACATCCTCTGTTTACACTCACACAGTAACACCAGACATCCTCTGTTTACACTCACACAGTAACACCAGATATCCTGTTTACACTCACACAGTAAACAACCAACTTTACACCAGACATGCTCTGTTTACACTCACACAGTAACACCAGACATGCTCTGTTTACACTCACACAGTAACACCAGATATCCTGTTTACACTCACACAGTAAACAACCAACTTTACACCAGACATGCTCTGTTTACACTCACACAGTAACACCAGACATCCTCTGTTTACACTCACACAGTAAACACCAGACATGCTCTGTTTACACTCACACAGTAACACCAGACATGCTCTGTTTACACTCACACAGTAAACACCAGACATCCTCTGTTTACACTCACACAGTAAACACACCAACTTTACACCAGACATCCTCTGTTTACACTCACACAGTAACACCAGACATCCTCTGTTTACACTCACACAGTAAACAACCAACTTTACACCAGACATCCTCTGTTTACACTCACACAGTAACACCAGACATCCTCTGTTTACACTCACACAGTAAACACCAGACATGCTCTGTTTACACTCACACAGTAACACCAGACATGCTCTGTTTACACTCACACAGTAAACACCAGACATGCTCTGTTTACACTCACACAGTAAACAACCAACTTTACACCAGACATGCTCTGTTTACACTCACACAGTAAACACCAGACATCCTCTGTTTACACTCACACAGTAAACACCAGACATCCTCTGTTTACACTCACACAGTAAACACACCAACTTTACACCAGACATCCTCTGTTTACACTCACACAGTAAACACCAGACATCCTCTGTTTACACTCACACAGTAAACACCAGACATCCTCTGTTTACACTCACACAGTAAACACACCAACTTTACACCAGACATCCTCTGTTTACACTCACACAGTAACACCAGACATCCTCTGTTTACACTCACACAGTAAACAACCAACTTTACACCAGACATCCTCTGTTTACACTCACACAGTAACACCAGACATCCTCTGTTTACACTCACACAGTAACACCAGACATCCTCTGTTTACACTCACACAGTAAACACCAGACATCCTCTGTTTACACTCACACAGTAAACACCAGACATCCTCTGTTTACACTCACACAGTAAACACACCAACTTTACACCAGACATCCTCTGTTTACACTCACACAGTAACACCAGACATCCTCTGTTTACACTCACACAGTAACACCAGATATCCTGTTTACACTCACACAGTAAACAACCAACTTTACACCAGACATGCTCTGTTTACACTCACACAGTAACACCAGACATGCTCTGTTTACACTCACACAGTAACACCAGATATCCTGTTTACACTCACACAGTAAACAACCAACTTTACACCAGACATGCTCTGTTTACACTCACACAGTAACACCAGACATCCTCTGTTTACACTCACACAGTAACACCAGACATCCTCTGTTTACACTCACACAGTAAACAACCAACTTTACACCAGACATGCTCTGTTTACACTCACACAGTAACACCAGACATCCTCTGTTTACACTCACACAGTAACACCAGATATCCTGTTTACACTCACACAGTAAACAACCAACTTTACACCAGACATCCTCTGTTTACACTCACACAGTAAACAACCAACTTTATACCAGACATCCTCTGTTTACACTCACACAGTAACACCAGACATCCTCTGTTTACACTCACACAGTAAACACCAGACATCCTCTGTTTACACTGACACAGTAAACACCAGATATCCTGTTTACACTCACACAGTAAACAACCAACTTTACACCAGACATCCTCTGTTTACACTCACACAGTAAACACCAGACATCCTCTGTTTACACTCACACAGTAACACCAGACATCCTCTGTTTACACTCACACAGTAACACCAGATATCCTGTTTACACTCACACAGTAAACAACCAACTTTACACCAGACATGCTCTGTTTACACTCACACAGTAACACCAGACATGCTCTGTTTACACTCACACAGTAACACCAGATATCCTGTTTACACTCACACAGTAAACAACCAACTTTACACCAGACATGCTCTGTTTACACTCACACAGTAACACCAGACATCCTCTGTTTACACTCACACAGTAAACACCAGACATCCTGTTTACACTCACACAGTAAACAACCAACTTTACACCAGACATCCTCTGTTTACACTCACACAGTAACACCAGACATCCTCTGTTTACACTCACACAGTAAACACCAGACATCCTCTGTTTACACTGACACAGTAAACACCAGATATCCTGTTTACACTCACACAGTAAACAACCAACTTTACACCAGACATCCTCTGTTTACACTCACACAGTAAACACCAGACATCCTCTGTTTACACTCACACAGTAAACACCAGACATCCTCTGTTTACACTCACACAGTAAACACCAGATATCCTGTTTACACTCACACAGTAAACAACCAACTTTACACCAGACATCCTCTGTTTACACTCACACAGTAAACACCAGACATCCTCTGTTTACACTCACACAGTAAACACCAGACATCCTCTGTTTACACTCACACAGTAAACACCAGACATCCTCTGTTTACACTCACACAGTAAACAACCAACATTACACCAGACATCCTCTGTTTACACTCACACAGTAACACCAGACATCCTCTGTTTACACTCACACAGTAACACCAGACATCCTGTTTACACTCACACAGTAACACCAGACATCCTCTGTTTACACTCACACAGTAACACCAGACATCCTGTTTACACTCACACAGTAAGCAACCAACTTTACACCAGACATGCTCTGTTTACACTCACACAGTAACACCAGACATCCTCTGTTTACACTCACACAGTAACACCAGACATCCTCTGTTTACACTCACACAGTAAACAACCAACTTTACACCAGACATGCTCTGTTTACACTCACACAGTAACACCAGACATCCTCTGTTTACACTCACACAGTAACACCAGATATCCTGTTTACACTCACACAGTAAACAACCAACTTTACACCAGACATCCTCTGTTTACACTCACACAGTAAACAACCAACTTTATACCAGACATCCTCTGTTTACACTCACACAGTAACACCAGACATCCTCTGTTTACACTCACACAGTAAACACCAGACATCCTCTGTTTACACTGACACAGTAAACACCAGATATCCTGTTTACACTCACACAGTAAACAACCAACTTTACACCAGACATCCTCTGTTTACACTCACACAGTAAACACCAGACATCCTCTGTTTACACTCACACAGTAACACCAGACATCCTCTGTTTACACTCACACAGTAACACCAGATATCCTGTTTACACTCACACAGTAAACAACCAACTTTACACCAGACATGCTCTGTTTACACTCACACAGTAAACACCAGACATCCTCTGTTTACACTCACACAGTAAACACCAGACATCCTCTGTTTACACTCACACAGTAAACACCAGACATCCTCTGTTTACACTCACACAGTAAACACACCAACTTTACACCAGACATCCTCTGTTTACACTCACACAGTAACACCAGACATCCTCTGTTTACACTCACACAGTAAACAACCAACTTTACACCAGACATCCTCTGTTTACACTCACACAGTAACACCAGACATCCTCTGTTTACACTCACACAGTAAACACCAGGCATGCTCTGTTTACACTCACACAGTAACACCAGACATGCTCTGTTTACACTCACACAGTAAACACCAGACATGCTCTGTTTACACTCACACAGTAAACAACCAACTTTACACCAGACATGCTCTGTTTACACTCACACAGTAAACACCAGACATCCTCTGTTTACACTCACACAGTAAACACCAGACATCCTCTGTTTACACTCACACAGTAAACACCAGACATCCTCTGTTTACACTCACACAGTAAACACACCAACTTTACACCAGACATCCTCTGTTTACACTCACACAGTAACACCAGACATCCTCTGTTTACACTCACACAGTAAACAACCAACTTTACACCAGACATCCTCTGTTTACACTCACACAGTAACACCAGACATCCTCTGTTTACACTCACACAGTAAACACCAGACATCCTCTGTTTACACTGACACAGTAAACACCAGATATCCTGTTTACACTCACACAGTAAACAACCAACTTTACACCAGACATCCTCTGTTTACACTCACACAGTAAACAACCAACTTTACACCAGACATCCTCTGTTTACACTCACACAGTAAACACCAGACATCCTCTGTTTACACTCACACAGTAAACACCAGACATCCTGTTTACACTCACACAGTAAACAACCAACTTTACACCAGACATCCTCTGTTTACACTCACACAGTAAACACCAGACATCCTCTGTTTACACTCACACAGTAAACACCAGACATCCTCTGTTTACACTCACACAGTAAACAACCAACATTACACCAGACATCCTCTGTTTACACTCACACAGTAACACCAGACATCCTCTGTTTACACTCACACAGTAACACCAGACATCCTGTTTACACTCACACAGTAACACCAGACATCCTCTGTTTACACTCACACAGTAACACCAGACATCCTGTTTACACTCACACAGTAAGCAACCAACTTTACACCAGACATGCTCTGTTTACACTCACACAGTAACACCAGACATCCTCTGTTTACACTCACACAGTAACACCAGACATCCTCTGTTTACACTCACACAGTAAACAACCAACTTTACACCAGACATGCTCTGTTTACACTCACACAGTAACACCAGACATCCTCTGTTTACACTCACACAGTAACACCAGACATCCTCTGTTTACACTCACACAGTAAACACCAGACATCCTCTGTTTACACTCACACAGTAAACACCAGACATCCTCTGTTTACACTCACACAGTAAACAACCAACTTTACACCAGACATGCTCTGTTTACACTCACACAGTAAACACCAGACATCCTCTGTTTACACTCACACAGTAAACACCAGACATCCTCTGTTTACACTCACACAGTAAACACCAGACATCCTCTGTTTACACTCACACAGTAAACACACCAACTTTACACCAGACATCCTCTGTTTACACTCACACAGTAACACCAGACATCCTCTGTTTACACTCACACAGTAAACAACCAACTTTACACCAGACATCCTCTGTTTACACTCACACAGTAACACCAGACATCCTCTGTTTACACTCACACAGTAAACACCAGACATCCTCTGTTTACACTGACACAGTAAACACCAGATATCCTGTTTACACTCACACAGTAAACAACCAACTTTACACCAGACATCCTCTGTTTACACTCACACAGTAAACACCAGACATCCTCTGTTTACACTCACGCAGTAAACACCAGACATCCTCTGTTTACACTCACACAGTAAACACCAGATATCCTGTTTACACTCACACAGTAAACAACCAACTTTACACCAGACATCCTCTGTTTACACTCACACAGTAAACACCAGACATCCTCTGTTTACACTCACACAGTAAACACCAGACATCCTCTGTTTACACTCACACAGTAAACAACCAACATTACACCAGACATCCTCTGTTTACACTCACACAGTAACACCAGACATCCTCTGTTTACACTCACACAGTAACACCAGACATCCTGTTTACACTCACACAGTAACACCAGACATCCTCTGTTTACACTCACACAGTAACACCAGACATCCTGTTTACACTCACACAGTAAGCAACCAACTTTACACCAGACATGCTCTGTTTACACTCACACAGTAACACCAGACATCCTCTGTTTACACTCACACAGTAACACCAGACATCCTCTGTTTACACTCACACAGTAAACAACCAACTTTACACCAGACATGCTCTGTTTACACTCACACAGTAACACCAGACATCCTCTGTTTACACTCACACAGTAACACCAGACATCCTCTGTTTACACTCACACAGTAAACACCAGACATCCTCTGTTTACACTCACACAGTAAACACCAGACATCCTCTGTTTACACTCACACAGTAAACACACCAACTTTACACCAGACATCCTCTGTTTACACTCACACAGTAACACCAGACATCCTCTGTTTACACTCACACAGTAAACAACCAACTTTACACCAGACATCCTCTGTTTACACTCACACAGTAACACCAGACATCCTCTGTTTACACTCACACAGTAAACACCAGACATCCTCTGTTTACACTCACACAGTAAACACCAGACATCCTCTGTTTACACTCACACAGTAAACACACCAACTTTACACCAGACATCCTCTGTTTACACTCACACAGTAACACCAGACATCCTCTGTTTACACTCACACAGTAAACAACCAACTTTACACCAGACATCCTCTGTTTACACTCACACAGTAACACCAGACATCCTCTGTTTACACTCACACAGTAAACACCAGACATCCTCTGTTTACACTGACACAGTAAACACCAGATATCCTGTTTACACTCACACAGTAAACAACCAACTTTACACCAGACATCCTCTGTTTACACTCACACAGTAAACACCAGACATCCTCTGTTTACACTCACACAGTAAACACCAGACATCCTCTGTTTACACTCACACAGTAAACACCAGATATCCTGTTTACACTCACACAGTAAACAACCAACCTTACACCAGACATCCTCTGTTTACACTCACACAGTAAACACCAGACATCCTCTGTTTACACTCACACAGTAAACACCAGACATCCTCTGTTTACACTCACACAGTAAACAACCAACATTACACCAGACATCCTCTGTTTACACTCACACAGTAACACCAGACATCCTCTGTTTACACTCACACAGTAACACCAGACATCCTGTTTACACTCACACAGTAACACCAGACATCCTCTGTTTACACTCACACAGTAACACCAGACATCCTGTTTACACTCACACAGTAAGCAACCAACTTTACACCAGACATGCTCTGTTTACACTCACACAGTAACACCAGACATCCTCTGTTTACACTCACACAGTAAACAACCAACTTTACACCAGACATGCTCTGTTTACACTCACACAGTAACACCAGACATCCTCTGTTTACACTCACACAGTAACACCAGATATCCTGTTTACACTCACACAGTAAACAACCAACTTTACACCAGACATCCTCTGTTTACACTCACACAGTAAACAACCAACTTTATACCAGACATCCTCTGTTTACACTCACACAGTAACACCAGACATCCTCTGTTTACACTCACACAGTAAACACCAGACATCCTCTGTTTACACTGACACAGTAAACACCAGATATCCTGTTTACACTCACACAGTAAACAACCAACTTTACACCAGACATCCTCTGTTTACACTCACACAGTAAACACCAGCCATCCTCTGTTTACACTCACACAGTAACACCAGACATCCTCTGTTTACACTCACACAGTAACACCAGATATCCTGTTTACACTCACACAGTAAACAACCAACTTTACACCAGACATGCTCTGTTTACACTCACACAGTAAACACCAGACATCCTCTGTTTACACTCACACAGTAAACACCAGACATCCTCTGTTTACACTCACACAGTAAACACCAGACATCCTCTGTTTACACTGACACAGTAAACACCAGATATCCTGTTTACACTCACACAGTAAACAACCAACTTTACACCAGACATCCTCTGTTTACACTCACACAGTAAACACCAGACATCCTCTGTTTACACTCACACAGTAACACCAGACATCCTCTGTTTACACTCACACAGTAACACCAGATATCCTGTTTACACTCACACAGTAAACAACCAACTTTACACCAGACATGCTCTGTTTACACTCACACAGTAAACACCAGACATCCTGTTTACACTCACACAGTAAACAACCAACTTTACACCAGACATCCTCTGTTTACACTCACACAGTAAACACCAGACATCATGTTTACACTCACACAGTAAACACCAGACATCCTCTGTTTACACTCAAACAGTAAACACCAGACATCCTGTTTACACTCACACAGTAAACAACCAACTTTACACCAGACATCCTCTGTTTACACTCACACAGTAAACAACCAACTTTACACCAGACATCCTCTGTTTACACTCACACAGTAAACACCAGACATCCTGTTTACACTCACACAATAAACAACCAACTTTACACCAGACATCCTCTGTTTACACTCACACAGTAAACACCAGACATCCTCTGTTTACACTCACACAGTAAACAACCAACTTTACACCAGGCATCCTCTGTTTACACTCATACAGTAAACACCAGACATCCTCTGTTTACACTCACACAATAAACACCCCAACTTTACACCAGACATCCTCTGTTTACACTAACACAGGAAACAACCAACTTTACACCAGACATCCTCTGTTTACACTCACACAGTAAACACCAGACATCCTCTGTTTACACGCACACAGTAAACAACCAACTGTTACGTGTAAATGAGTGAAGAGGTGTGGAGTCAGGCGCAGAGAGCAAAGGATGTGGGAAAAACAACACGCTTTAATGTCCTGGAAACATAACATGTACAAAAGTGGAAACACAAATGAACAGAAATATAAACGGACAGCGTGAGACCCAAAATGCCAACAAAAATACACTCAAACAAGGAAACAGGAGAACAAGCCCGCACGAAACAGAAGCGGGCTGAACAGACTATATATAACCCTATCCTAACAACCAAACTAGAAACAGGTGCTACCAATTAGACAAAACTAAACGAACACAGAACAACGGATCGGCGATAGCTAGTAGACCGGCGACGACGACCGCCGAGCGCCACCCGAACAAGAAGGGGAGTCACCTTCGGTAATATTCGTGACACCAACTTTACACCAGGCATCCTCTGTTTACACTCATACAGTAAACAACCAACTTTACACCAGGCATCCTCTGTTTACACTCACACAGTAAACAACCAACTTTACATCAGACATTTGCTGCACACCTCATGAAATGACATCATCACACATTATGTAGGTGAGCAAAATATGGCCTGAAGAGTTTATCTCCCCTCTCATCAGGACACACACACACACACACACACACACACACACACACACACACACACACACACACACACACACACACACACACACACACACACACACACACACACACACACACACACACACACACACACACACACACACACACACACACACACACACACACACACACTGTGAGTCACATCACTCTCCTCCTCTGGAACTAAACCACAAGCCCAGTCAGTATTCTCTCTAGTCCAGAGGTAAGGTTTCAGTTTCAGTCCGAGAGCCTTCATCCCTTTCATGAGTTCACGCTGGTTGTTTTACGTTCTGTCAGTGGACAGCTGTATACAGATATGAACTAGCGAGCATTACATTTGAAATACAAAGCTGTGCAAACTAGAAGTCCAATGATAAATGTCTATAAAAGCTGTGTGGAGAAACTCCCCCACCAGAACAACATGCAGTAAACTGTATATATTCCCCAGATCTCTCAACCACATAATGAAGTCATGTTTTGCCATTCAAGCCATGAAACACGTCCCTTTACTTCTTGCTCTCTCTGTTGTGCTGTGTGCTGTTTGTATAGAGGTCAGCTCTGTTTTACTAATCCTGGTTATCCTTTAACATCGGTCTGAGGGCAGCTGATGCTCATATCTTATTCCCTGTGGATCTGAGATAGGCAGCAGGGCTGTCAATGAGGAGAAACATGTTAATTATAGGAGGTAGACCTGTGAGATGCACTACTGACTGATAAGACTGTAAATGACTGCCACAGCAGTGAGCAGATGGGGAACTGACAGCAAATTGAAAAACTACTCTGGAGTACGTGGGTTCATGCCTGAGATTAGAGAGACAAATGCGATACAATTTTGATTCCTGTTTTACTTCTGAACTGTAGTGAAACTGTTGTTCACTTTATCTACTTCAGAAAGAGGAAGTAGGCTTTTGGAACTGTAAAGAAAATGATGCAGACAAATATAGTTGGCACTAGTTGCTATAACTCCAGTGCTTGATCCTAAATACAGTAGTGTTGTTTGGATTACATGTTTTATAAAGTTAAATAAAGGTGAAATAAGAAAATAAACATGGATATGATGAATGTAAATGAATTAGTTGTATGACATCAAACAAATACGCCGGAAGATATTTCATACAGAAAGCAACATTTATTCAGACATGCTTTATTAAGCCACATGTTAAACCGTGTCAAAATGTCTCCGGGCGTATCAACCTTATCAGTCCAATTATTAGTAAGAGCATTTGTACAATGACATATATTACATAACAATATTACAAAGCTCAACATACATTTGCAACTCAGCTACAGCTATAAGCCAGTTTGCGGGGATAAATCTATTGTTTTTCTACAATGACGGACCAACCAACCACAAGGAGTGTGTGACAAGATTAATAACTTAAATATTAAGTAGTTCATAAGAAAATGTGTTATGTGCAATTTGATATTCAAAATAACAATAGATGAATTAACATAGTATCTACCGTTAGACCTAATAGTACAACTTTAAACTTTAAAAATATAAAACTAATCATGTTTACATATTTTACTTCCTAAAGTCTTGGACAAGGCATTATCATCCTTGCTGTGCATTTGTAAAGGACAAATGTTAGGTAGGAACCACATTTGAGTTCACATCAAAATGGATCAGATCCTTCTGTTTCAATTGGTCAATACCCAATACCCTCAAATCTATGAAGCAGACCAAGGTTAAACCTAATGCTAAGATAAAATAAGAAAATACTTGACAAAATAAGATTTCATAGCCTTAAAAGCCCCTTTAAAACAAAATGGATGCCACTAAAGGTCTAATACCACAGTCCTTCAAAACCACTTAGCTTCTAAGTCTTAGTCTGTTTTAGCACATAGCAATACCTAGGACTGCATTTCAGTGTGATACAAATCATCTGGTCTCTGTCTAAAGGGAGATCTAAAGAAGAGAGTAGATCAGTCAGGAAGTGACTAGTTCCTGTGTGCCCTATTTATAAGCCAAGTGAACGGGGCTGCTTTCAAGAGCACAGGGGCTAGGTGAGGGTAGATACAGCACAACATTACTGGGGCTAGGTGAGAGTAGATACAACATAACATTACTGGGGCTAGGTGAGAGTAGATACAACACAACATTACTGGGGCTAGGTGAGAGTAGATACAACATAACATTACTGGGGCTAGGTGAGAGTAGATACAACATAACATTACTGGGGCTAGGTGAGAGTAGATACAACATAACATTACTGGGGCTAGGTGAGAGTAGATACAACATAACATTACTGGGGCTAGGTGAGAGTAGATACAACATAACATTACTGGGGCTAGGTGAGAGTAGATACAACACAACATTACTGGGGCTAGGTGAGAGTAGATACAACACAACATTACTGGGGCTAGGTGAGAGTAGATACAACACAACATTACTAGGGAGCTAACATTATTGTGAGAGTAGATACAACATAACATTACTGGGGCTAGGTGAGAGTAGATACAACACAACATTACTGGGGCTAGGTGAGAGTAGATACAACATAACATTACTGGGGCTAGGTGAGAGTAGATACAACATAACATTACTGGGGCTAGGTGAGAGTAGATACAACATAACATTACTGGGGCTAGGTGAGAGTAGATACAACACAACATTACTGGGGCTAGGTGAGGGGCTAGGTAGATACAACATAACATTACTGGGGCTAGGTGAGAGTAGATACAACACAACATTACTGGGGCTAGGTGAGAGTAGATACAACAACATAACATTACTGGGGCTAGGTGAGAGTAGATACAACATAACATTACTGGGGCTAGGTGAGAGTAGATACAACACAACATTACTGGGGCTAGGTGAGAGTAGATACAACACAACATTACTGGGGCTAGGTGAGAGTAGATACAACACAACATTACTGGGGCTAGGTGAGAGTAGATACAACACAACATTACTGGGGCTAGGTGAGAGTAGATACAACATAACATTACTGGGGCTAGGTGAGAGTAGATACAACATAACATTACTGGGGCTAGGTGAGAGTAGATACAACACAACATTACTGGGGCTAGGTGAGAGTAGATACAACACAACATTATTGGGGCTAGGTGAGAGGGGCTAGGTGAGTAGATACAACACAACATTACTGGGGCTAGGTACAACACAACATTACTGGGGCTAGGTGAGAGTAGATACAACACAACATTACTGGGGCTAGGTGAGAGTAGATACAACAACATTAACATTACTGGGGCTAGGTGAGAGTAGATACAACATAACATTACTGGGGCTAGGTGAGAGTAGATACAACACAACATTACTGGGGCTAGAGAGTAGATACAACAACACATTACTGGGGCTAGGTGAGAGTAGATACAACATAACATTACTGGGGCTAGGTGAGAGTAGATACAACACAACATTACTGGGGCTAGGTGAGAGTAGATACAACACAACATTACTGGGGCTAGGTGAGAGTAGATACAACACAACATTACTGGGGCTAGGTGAGAGTAGATACAACATAACATTACTGGGGCTAGGTGAGAGTAGATACAACACAACATTACTGGGGCTAGGTGAGAGTAGATACAACATAACATTACTGGGGCTAGGTGAGAGTAGATACAACATAACATTACTGGGGCTAGGTGAGAGTAGATACAACATAACATTACAACACAACATTATGGGGGCTAGGTGAGAGTAGATACAACACAACATTACTGGGGCTTGACTGGGGCTAGGTGAGAGTAGATACAACACAACATTACTGGAGGATACTTAGGGAGAGTAGATACAACATAACATTACTGGGGCTAGGTGAGAGTAGATACAACACAACATTACAGGGGCTAGGTGAGAGTAGATACAACACAACATTACTGGGGCTAGGTGAGAGTAGATACAACATAACATTACTGGGGCTAGGTGAGAGTAGATACAACATAACATTACTGGGGCTAGGTGAGAGATACAACACAACATTACTGGGGCTATACATACAACAAACATTACTGGGGCTAGGTGAGAGTAGATACAACATAACATTACAGCACAACATGCTAGGGCAACAGGGGGCTGAGAGTAGATACAACATAACATTACTGGGGCTAGGTGAGAGTAGATACAACATAACATTACTGGGGCTAGGTGAGAGTAGATACAACACAACATTACTGGGGCTAGGTGAGAGTAGATACAACATAACATTACTGGGGCTAGGTGAGAGTAGATACAACACAACATTACTGGGGCTAGGTGAGAGTAGATACAACATAACATTACTGGGGCTAGGTGAGAGTAGATACAACACAACATTACTGGGGCTAGGTGAGAGTAGATACAACATAACATTACTGGGGCTAGGTGAGAGTAGATACAACACAACATTACTGGGGCTAGGTGAGAGTAGATACAGCACAACATTACTGGGGCTAGGTGAGAGTAGATACAACACAACATTACTGGGGCTAGGTGAGAGTAGATACAACACAACATTACTGGGGCTAGGTGAGAGTAGATACAACACAACATTACAGGGGCTAGGTGAGAGTAGATACAACACAACATTACAGGGGCTAGGTGAGAGTAGATACAACACAACATTACTGGGGCTAGGTGAGAGTAGATACAACACAACATTACTGGGGCTAGGTGAGAGTAGATACAACATAACATTACTGGGGCTAGGTGAGAGTAGATACAACACAACATTACTGGGGCTAGGTGAGAGTAGATACAACACAACATTACTGGGGCTAGGTGAGAGTAGATACAACACAACATTATTAGGGAGAGTAGATACAACACAACATTACTGGGGCTAGGTGAGAGTAGATACAACATAACATTACTGGGGCTAGGTGAGAGTAGATACAACATAACATTATTGGGGCTAGGTGAGAGTAGATACAACACAACATTATTGGGGCTAGGTGAGAGTAGATACAACACAACATTACTGGGGCTAGGTGAGAGTAGATACAACACAACATTACTGGGGCTAGGTGAGAGTAGATACAACATAACATTACTGGGGCTAGGTGAGAGTAGATACAACATAACATTACTGGGGCTAGGTGAGAGTAGATACAACATAACATTACTGGGGCTAGGTGAGAGTAGATACAACATAACATTACTGGGTGAGAGTAGATACAACATAACATTAGGGGCTAGAGTAGATACAACACAACATTACTGGGGCTAGGTGAGAGTAGATACAACACAACATTACTGGGGCTAGGTGAGAGTAGATACAACACAACATTACTGGGGCTAGGTGAGAGTAGATACAACACAACATTACTGGGGCTAGGTGAGAGTAGATACAACATAACATTACTGGGGCTAGGTGAGAGTAGATACAACACAACATTATTGGGGCTAGGTGAGAGTAGATACAACACAACATTAC
>NC_060176.1:1302651-1323973 GCF_021184085.1 Oncorhynchus gorbuscha | reverse complement strand
TACATCTCCTTCCTGAGCGGTATGATGGCTGCCTGGTCCCATGGTGTTTATACTTATGTCCTATTGTTTGTACAGATGAATGTGGTTCCTTCAGGTGTTTGGAAATTTCTCCCAAGGATGAACCAGACTTTTGGAGGTCTACAGTTTTTTACTGAGGTCTTGGCTGATTTCATTTGATTTTTCCATGATGTCAAGCAAAGAGGCACAGAGTTTGAAGGAAGGCCTTGAAATACATCCACAGGTACACCTCCAATTGACTCAAATTATGTCAATTAGCCTTTCAGAACTTCTAAAGCCATGACATCATTTTCTGGAATTTCCAAGCTGTTTAAAGGCACAGTCAATTTAGTGTATGTAAACTTCTGACCCACTGGAATTGTGATACAGTGAATTTAAGTGAAATAATCTGTCTATAAACAATTGTTGGAAAAACTACTTGTGTCATGCACAAAGTAGATGTCCTAACCGACTTGCCAAAACTATAGTTTGTTGACAAGAAATTTGTGGAGTGGTTGAAACATGAGTTTTAATGACTCCAACCTAAGTGTATGGAAACTTCTGACTTCAACTGTATGTCATGGTGGTTTGAGAGTGCACGGTCCACACCTGACTAGGAGCTAAATTTCTGGGATTTTTTTGGTTAGAAACACACACGCGCACGCACGCACGCACGCACGCACGCACGCACGCACGCACGCACGCACGCACGCACACACACACACACACACACACACACACACACACACACACACACACACACACACACACACACACACACCTCTCCTTCTCAGTAACTAAACCACAAGCCCACAAGCCTTATGACCAGTCAGTCACATATTGAACGATATGTGTAATTTTGGGACAGTAAGGGTAATTTTTTCTCTCTAAATTCACAAACTTTTTCTGAATCCCTTCCATGCCATAACTCTCAAGAATTAGGTTTCTCTGTGCCAAGTCTTACTTCACACGGACTGTACGGTAACGTCACTGTTATGCAGTGGGCAGTGATTGTTCCCAGTAGTCTCATTGGGTTTGGTTCTGTGTCCCAAATTACCCCCTATTCCCTATATAGTGCACTACATCTGACTAGAAGGAGTGCATGACATAAGGAATAGGGTGCTGTTAGGGATTTACATTTGGTATTAGATATTGGTTTGTTGGGAAGCAGATAAGGGGCCATACGATGAGTGGGCTGTTGAGCATGATAATATCAGTTCCTCTCTCTCTGGTACCCTGTTCTCTTTAATCTAGTTACTGTACTATATAGAGCCCTGTCTCTCTGGTACCCTGTTCTCTTTAATCTAGTTACTGTACTATATAGAGCCCTGTCTCTCTGGTACCCTGTATCTCTGGTACCCTGTTCTCTTTAATCTAGTTACTGTACTATATAGAGCCCTGTCTCTCTGGTACCCTGTTCTCTTTAATCTAGTTACTGTACTATATAGAGCCCTGTCTCTCTGGTACCCTGTTCTCTTTAATCTAGTTACTGTACTATATAGAGCCCTGTCTCTCTGGTACCCTGTTCTCTTTAATCTAGTTACTGTACTATATAGAGCCCTGTCTCTCTGGTACCCTGTTCTCTTTAATCTAGTTACTGTACTATATAGAGCCCTGTCTCTCTGGTACCCTGTTCTCTTTAATCTGGTTACTGTACTATATAGAGCCCTGTCTCTCTGGTACCCTGTTCTCTTTAATCTAGTTACTGTACTATATAGAGGTCTGTCTCTCTGGTACCCTGTTCTATTTAATCTAGTTACTGTACTATATAGAGCCCTGTCTCTCTGGTACCCTGTTCTCTTTAATCTAGTTACTGTACTATATAGAGCCCTGTCTCTCTGGTACCCTGTTCTCTTCTCTTAATCTAGTTACTGTACTATATAGAGCCCTGTCTCTCTGGTACCCTGTTCTCTTTAATCTAGTTACTGTACTATATAGAGCCCTGTCTCTCTGGTACCCTGTTCTCTTTAATCTAGTTACTGTACTATATAGAGCCCTGTCTCTCTGGTACCCTGTTCTCTTTAATCTAGTTACTGTACTATATAGAGCCCTGTCTCTCTGGTACCCTGTTCTCTTTAATCTAGTTACTGTACTATATAGAGCCCTGTCTCTCTGGTACCCTGTTCTCTTTAATCTGGTTACTGTACTATATAGAGCCCTGTCTCTCTGGTACCCTGTTCTCTTTAATCTAGTTACTGTACTATATAGAGCCCTGTCTCTCTGGTACCCTGTTCTCTTTAATCTAGTTACTGTACTATATAGAGCCCTGTCTCTCTGGTACCCTGTTCTCTTTAATCTAGTTACTGTACTATATAGAGCCCTGTCTCTCTGGTACCCTGTTCTCTTTAATCTAGTTACTGTACTATATAGAGCCCTGTCTCTCTGGTACCCTGTTCTCTTTAATCTAGTTACTGTACTATATAGAGCCCTGTCTCTCTGATACCCTGTTCTCTTTAATCTAGTTACTGTACTATATAGAGCCCTGTCTCTCTGGTACCCTGTTCTCTTTAATCTAGTTACTGTACTATATAGAGCCCTGTCTCTCTGGTACCCTGTTCTCTTTAATCTGGTTACTGTACTATATAGAGCCCTGTCTCTCTGGTACCCTGTTCTCTTTAATCTAGTTACTGTACTATATAGAGCCCTGTCTCTCTGGTACCCTGTTCTCTTTAATCTAGTTACTGTACTATATAGAGCCCTGTCTCTCTGGTACCCTGTTCTCTTTAATCTAGTTACTGTACTATATAGAGCCCTGTCTCTCTGGTACCCTGTTCTCTTTAATCTAGTTACTGTACTATATAGAGCCCTGTCTCTCTGGTACCCTGTTCTCTTTAATCTAGTTACTGTACTATATAGAGCCCTGTCTCTCTGGTACCCTGTTCTCTTTAATCTAGTTACTGTACTATATAGAGCCCTGTCTCTCTGGTACCCTGTTCTCTTTAATCTAGTTACTGTACTATATAGAGCCCTGTCTCTCTGGTACCCTGTTCTCTTTAATCTAGTTACTGTACTATATAGAGCCCTGTCTCTCTGGTACCCTGTTCTCTTTAATCTAGTTACTGTACTATATAGAGCCCTGTCTCTCTGGTACCCTGTTCTCTTTAATCTAGTTACTGTACTATATAGAGCCCTGTCTCTCTGGTACCCTGTTCTCTTTAATCTAGTTACTGTACTATATAGAGCCCTGTCTCTCTGGTACCCTGTTCTCTTTAATCTAGTTACTGTACTATATAGAGCCCTGTCTCTCTGGTACCCTGTTCTCTTTAATCTAGTTACTGTACTATATAGAGCCCTGTCTCTCTGGTACCCTGTTCTCTTTAATCTAGTTACTGTACTATATAGAGCCCTGTCTCTCTGGTACCCTGTTCTCTTTAATCTAGTTACTGTACTATATAGAGCCCTGTCTCTCTGGTACCCTGTTCTCTTTAATCTAGTTACTGTACTATATAGAGCCCTGTCTCTCTGGTACCCTGTTCTCTTTAATCTGGTTACTGTACTATATAGAGCCCTGTCTCTCTGGTACCCTGTTCTCTTTAATCTAGTTACTGTACTATATAGAGCCCTGTCTCTCTGGTACCCTGTTCTCTTTAATCTAGTTACTGTACTATATAGAGCCCTGTCTCTCTGGTACCCTGTTCTCTTTAATCTAGTTACTGTACTATATAGAGCCCTGTCTCTCTGGTACCCTGTTCTCTTTAATCTAGTTACTGTACTATATAGAGCCCTGTCTCTCTGGTACCCTGTTCTCTTTAATCTAGTTACTGTACTATATAGAGCCCTGTCTCTCTGGTACCCTGTTCTCTTTAATCTAGTTACTGTACTATATAGAGCCCTGTCTCTCTGGTACCCTGTTCTCTTTAATCTAGTTACTGTACTATATAGAGCCCTGTCTCTCTGGTACCCTGTTCTCTTTAATCTAGTTACTGTACTATATAGAGCCCTGTCTCTCTGGTACCCTGTTCTCTTTAATCTAGTTACTGTACTATATAGAGCCCTGTCTCTCTGGTACCCTGTTCTCTTTAATCTAGTTACTGTACTATATAGAGCCCTGTCTCTCTGGTACCCTGTTCTCTTTAATCTAGTTACTGTACTATATAGAGCCCTGTCTCTCTGGTACCCTGTTCTCTTTAATCTAGTTACTGTACTATATAGAGCCCTGTCTCTCTGGTACCCTGTTCTCTTTAATCTAGTTACTGTACTATATAGAGCCCTGTCTCTCTGGTACCCTGTTCTCTTTAATCTAGTTACTGTACTATATAGAGCCCTGTCTCTCTGGTACCCTGTTCTCTTTAATCTAGTTACTGTACTATATAGAGCCCTGTCTCTCTGGTACCCTGTTCTCTTTAATCTAGTTACTGTACTATATAGAGCCCTGTCTCTCTGGTACCCTGTTCTCTTTAATCTAGTTACTGTACTATATAGAGCCCTGTCTCTCTGGTACCCTGTTCTCTTTAATCTAGTTACTGTACTATATAGAGCCCTGTCTCTCTGGTACCCTGTTCTCTTTAATCTAGTTACTGTACTATATAGAGCCCTGTCTCTCTGGTACCCTGTTCTCTTTAATCTGGTTACTGTACTATATAGAGCCCTGTCTCTCTGGTACCCTGTTCTCTTTAATCTAGTTACTGTACTATATAGAGCCCTGTCTCTCTGGTACCCTGTTCTCTTTAATCTAGTTACTGTACTATATAGAGCCCTGTCTCTCTGGTACCCTGTTCTCTTTAATCTAGTTACTGTACTATATAGAGCCCTGTCTCTCTGGTACCCTGTTCTCTTTAATCTAGTTACTGTACTATATAGAGCCCTGTCTCTCTGGTACCCTGTTCTCTTTAATCTAGTTACTGTACTATATAGAGCCCTGTCTCTCTGGTACCCTGTTCTCTTTAATCTAGTTACTGTACTATATAGAGCCCTGTCTCTCTGGTACCCTGTTCTCTTTAATCTAGTTACTGTACTATATAGAGCCCTGTCTCTCTGGTACCCTGTTCTCTTTAATCTAGTTACTGTACTATATAGAGCCCTGTCTCTCTGGTACCCTGTTCTCTTTAATCTAGTTACTGTACTATATAGAGCCCTGTCTCTCTGGTACCCTGTTCTCTTTAATCTAGTTACTGTACTATATAGAGCCCTGTCTCTCTGGTACCCTGTTCTCTTTAATCTAGTTACTGTACTATATAGAGCCCTGTCTCTCTGGTACCCTGTTCTCTTTAATCTAGTTACTGTACTATATAGAGCCCTGTCTCTCTGGTACCCTGTTCTCTTTAATCTAGTTACTGTACTATATAGAGCCCTGTCTCTCTGGTACCCTGTTCTCTTTAATCTAGTTACTGTACTATATAGAGCCCTGTCTCTCTGGTACCCTGTTCTCTTTAATCTAGTTACTGTACTATATAGAGCCCTGTCTCTCTGGTACCCTGTTCTCTTTAATCTAGTTACTGTACTATATAGAGCCCTGTCTCTCTGGTACCCTGTTCTCTTTAATCTAGTTACTGTACTATATAGAGCCCTGTCTCTCTGGTACCCTGTTCTCTTTAATCTGGTTACTGTACTATATAGAGCCCTGTCTCTCTGGTACCCTGTTCTCTTTAATCTAGTTACTGTACTATATAGAGCCCTGTCTCTCTGGTACCCTGTTCTCTTTAATCTGGTTACTGTACTATATAGAGCCCTGTCTCTCTGGTACCCTGTTCTCTTTAATCTAGTTACTGTACTATATAGAGCCCTGTCTCTCTGGTACCCTGTTCTCTTTAATCTGGTTACTGTACTATATAGAGCCCTGTCTCTCTGGTACCATGTTCTCTTTAATCTGGTTACTGTACTATATAGAGCTCTGTCTCTCTGGTACCCTGTCTCTCTGGTACCCTGTTCTCTTTAATCTGGTTACTGTACTATATAGAGTTCTGTCTCTCTGGTACCCTGTTCTCTTTAATCTAGTTTCTGTACTATATAGAGCCCTGTTTCTCTGGTACCATGTTCTCTTTAATCTAGTTACTGTACTATATAGAGCCCTGTCTCTCTAGTACCCTGTTCTCTTTAATCTAGTTACTGTACTATATAGAGCCCTGTCTCTCTGGTACCCTGTTCTCTTTAATCTAGTTTCTGTACTATATAGAGCCCTGTCTCTCTGGTACCCTGTTCTCTTTAATCTAGTTTCTGTACTATATAGAGCCCTGTCTCTCTGGTACCCTGTTCTCTTTAATCTAGTTACTGTACTATATAGAGCCCTGTTTTCTGGTACCCTGTTCTCTTTAATCTAGTTTCTGTACTATATAGAGCCCTGTCTCTCTGGTACCCTGTTCTCTTTAATCTAGTTACTGTACTATATAGAGCCCTGTCTCTCTGGTACCCTGTTCTCTTTAATCTAGTTACTGTACTATATAGAGCCCTGTCTCTCTGGTACCCTGCTCTCTTTAATCTAGTTACTGTACTATATAAAGCCCTGACTCTCTGGTACCCTGTTCTCTTTAATCTAGTTACTGTACTATATAGAGCCCTGTCTCTCTGGTACCCTGTTCTCTTTAATCTGGTTACTGTACTATATAGAGCCCTGTCTCTCTGGTACCCTGTTCTCTTTAATCTAGTTACTGTACTATATAGAGCCCTGTCTCTCTGGTACCCTGTTCTCTTTAATCTAATTACTGTACTATATAGAGCCCTGTCTCTCTGATACCCTGTTCTCTTTAATCTAGTTACTGTACTATATAGAGCCCTGTCTCTCTGGTACCCTGTTCTCTTTAATCTAGTTACTGTACTATATAGAGCCCTGTCTCTCTGATAACCTGTTCTCTTTAATCTAGTTACTGTACTATATAGAGCCCTGTCTCTCTGGTACCCTGTTCTCTTTAATCTAGTTACTGTACTATATAGAGCCCTGTCTCTCTGGTACCCTGTTCTCTTTAATCTAGTTACTGTACTATATAGAGCCCTGTCTCTCTGGTACCCTGTTCTCTTTAATCTAGTTACTGTACTATATAGAGCCCTGTCTCTCTGGTACCCTGTTCTCTTTAATCTGGTTACTGTACTATATAGAGCTCTGTCTCTCTGGTACCCTGTTCTCTTTAATCTAGTTTCTGTACTATATAGAGCCCTGTTTCTCTGGTACCATGTTCTCTTTAATCTAGTTTCTGTACTATATAGAGCCCTGTCTCTCTGGTACCCTGTTCTCTTTAATCTAGTTACTGTACTATATAGAGCCCTGTCTCTCTGGTACCCTGTTCTCTTTAATCTAGTTACTGTACTATATAGAGCCCTGTCTCTCTTGTACCATGCTCTCTTTAATCTAGTTACTGTACTATATAAAGCCCTGACTCTCTGATACCCTGTTCTATTTAATCTGGTTACTGTACTATATAGAGCCCTGTCTCTCTGGTACCCTGTTCTCTTTAATCTGGTTACTGTACTATATAGAGCCCTGTCTCTCTGGTTCCCTGTTCTCTTTAATCTAGTTACTGTACTATATAGAGCCCTGTCTCTCTGGTACCCTGTTCACTTTAATCTAATTACTGTACTATATAGAGCCCTGTCTCTCTGATACCCTGTTCTCTTTAATCTAGTTACTGTACTATATAGAGCCCTGTCTCTCTGGTACCCTGTTCTCTTTAATCTAGTTACTGTACTATATAGAGCCCTGTCTCTCTGGTACCCTGTTCTCTTTAATCTAGTTACTGTACTATATAGAGCCCTGTCTCTCTGGTACCCTGTTCTCTTTAATCTGGTTACTGTACTATATAGAGCCCTGTCTCTCTGGTACCCTGTTCTCTTTAATCTAGTTACTGTACTATATAGAGCCCTGACTCTCTGGTACCCTGTTCTCTTTAATCTAGTTACTGTACTATATAGAGCCCTGTCTCTCTGGTACCCTGTTCACTTTAATCTAGTTACTGTACTCTATAGAGCCCTGTCTCTCTGGTACCCTGTTCTCTGTAATCTGGTTACTAGAGCTTGGAATGGATCAGATGCACTGAGAAATACAGAACTGTGTCTACATGTAGCACAATAATATACACACCTCCACAGATAGGCCCAACGTACACTCAATGGACTAACCACACACTCACACATACCACACACACACACACACACACCCACACACTCACACACACACACACACACACACACACACACACACACACACACACACACACACACACACACACACACACACACACACACTACACACACACACACAGAGCACACACACACACACACACACACACACACACAATCACACACACACTACACACACACACAATTTGTCTCATAATTCATTACATGTCTTCCACTCTGACTACTCCCAGGTACAGTCCCAGTAGTGAAACAGCCTGAGGTAGTTTTTTCTAGTCTTTTCTAATGTTTGGTTCTATAAACATAATTGTTGGCTCTGACTCAGGAATGCTCTGTGGGGAATGTAGAAGCACGGAGAGATTCTCAGAGCTGAGGTCCTCTTTGTCTAACTAGGTTTTAACTCACATGAGATGAAATGGTAGAAGGCCCTTCCTCATTACACAGTAACATATAGAGCAACAGCTGATGGATTGAACTTAAGCTCAGGTGATGAGTAACTCTGCACAATGTAGCGGTCACGTGATGAGGTAGCCCTGCCTCGACTGGTCATCCTCCAGATCATCATCAGGAGGGGGGGGGGGGATCCTCTGTTTACACTCACACAGTAAACACCAGACATCCTCTGTTTACACTCACACAGTAAACACACCAACTTTACACCAGACATGCTCTGTTTACACTCACACAGTAAACAACCAACTTTACACCAGACATCCTCTGTTTACACTCACACAGTAAACAACCAACTTTACACCAGACATCCTCTGTTTACACTCACACAGTAAACACCAGACATCCTCTGTTTACACTCACACAGTAAACACCAGACATCCTCTGTTTACACTCACACAGTAAACAACCAACTTTACACCAGACATCCTCTGTTTACACTCACACAGTAAACAACCAACTTTACACCAGACATCCTCTGTTTACACTCACACAGTAAACAACCAACTTTACACCAGACATCCTCTGTTTACACTCACACAGTAACACCAGACATCCTCTGTTTACACTCACACAGTAAACAACCAACTTTACACCAGACATCCTCTGTTTACACTCACACAGTAAACACCAGATATCCTGTTTACACTCACACAGTAAACAACCAACTTTACACCAGACATCCTCTGTTTACACTCACACAGTAAACAACCAACTTTACACCAGACATCCTCTGTTTACACTCACACAGTAAACACCAGACATCGTGTTTACACTCACACAGTAAACACCAGACATCCTCTGTTTACACTCACACAGTAAACACCAGATATCCTGTTTACACTCACACAGTAAACAACCAACTTTACACCAGACATCCTCTGTTTACACTCACACAGTAAACAACCAACTTTACACCAGACATCCTCTGTTTACACTCACACAGTAACACCAGACATCCTCTGTTTACACTCACACAGTAAACAACCAACTTTACACCAGACATCCTCTGTTTACACTCACACAGTAAACAACCAACTTTACACCAGACATCCTCTGTTTACACTACACAGTAAACACCAGACATCATGTTTACACTCTGGTAAACACCAGACATCCTGTTTACACTCACACAGTAAACAACCAAATTTACAGAGCCAGACATCCTCTGTTTACACTCAAACAGTAAACACCAGACATCCTGTTTACACTCACACAGTAAACAACCAACTTTACACCAGACATCCTCTGTTTACACTCACACAGTAAACACCAGACATCATGTTTACACTCACACAGTAAACACCAGACATCCTCTGTTTACACTCACACAGTAAACACCAGACATCCTGTTTACACTCACACAGTAAACAACCAACTTTACACCAGACATCCTCTGTTTACACTCACACAGTAAACACCAGACATCATGTTTACACTCACACAGTAAACACCAGATATCCTCTGTTTACACTCACACAGTAAACACCAGACATCCTCTGTTTACACTCACACAGTAAACACCAGACATCCTCTGTTTACACTCACACAGTAAACAACCAACTTTACACCAGACATCCTCTGTTTACACTCACACAGTAAACAACCAACTTTACACCAGACATCCTCTGTTTACACTCACACAGTAAACAACCAACTTTACACCAGACATCCTCTGTTTACACTCACACAGTAACACCAGACATCCTCTGTTTACACTCACACAGTAAACAACCAACTTTACACCAGACATCCTCTGTTTACACTCACACAGTAAACACCAGATATCCTGTTTACACTCACACAGTAAACAACCAACTTTACACCAGACATCCTCTGTTTACACTCACACAGTAAACAACCAACTTTACACCAGACATCCTCTGTTTACACTCACACAGTAAACACCAGATATCATGTTTACACTCACACAGTAAACACCAGACATCCTCTGTTTACACTCACACAGTAAACACCAGATATCCTGTTTACACTCACACAGTAAACAACCAACTTTACACCAGACATCCTCTGTTTACACTCACACAGTAAACAACCAACTTTACACCAGACATCCTCTGTTTACACTCACACAGTAACACCAGACATCCTCTGTTTACACTCACACAGTAAACAACCAACTTTACACCAGACATCCTCTGTTTACACTCACACAGTAAACAACCAACTTTACACCAGACATCCTCTGTTTACACTCACACAGTAAACACCAGACATCATGTTTACACTCACACAGTAAACACCAGACATCCTGTTTACACTCACACAGTAAACAACCAAATTTACACCAGACATCCTCTGTTTACACTCAAACAGTAAACACCAGACATCCTGTTTACACTCACACAGTAAACAACCAACTTTACACCAGACATCCTCTGTTTACACTCACACAGTAAACACCAGACATCATGTTTACACTCACACAGTAAACACCAGACATCCTCTGTTTACACTCACACAGTAAACACCAGACATCCTGTTTACACTCACACAGTAAACAACCAACTTTACACCAGACATCCTCTGTTTACACTCACACAGTAAACACCAGACATCATGTTTACACTCACACAGTAAACACCAGATATCCTCTGTTTACACTCACACAGTAAACACCAGACATCCTGTTTACACTCACACAGTAAACAACCAACTTTACACCAGACATCCTCTGTTTACACTCACACAGTAAACACCAGATATCCTGTTTACACTCACACAATAAACAACCAACTTTACACCAGACATCCTCTGTTTACACTCACACAATAAACAACCAACTTTACACCAGACATCCTCTGTTTACACTCACAGAGTAAACAACCAACTTTACACCAGGCATCCTCTGTTTACACTCATACAGTAAACACCAGACATCCTATGTTTACACTCACACAATAAACACCCCAACTTTACACCAGACATCCTCTGTTTACACTAACACAGTAAACAACCAACTTTACACCAGACATCCTCTGTTTACACTCACACAGTAAACACCAGACATCATGTTTACACTCACACAGTAAACACCAGACATCCTGTTTACACTCACACAGTAAACAACCAAATTTACACCAGACATCCTCTGTTTACACTCAAACAGTAAACACCAGACATCCTGTTTACACTCACACAGTAAACAACCAACTTTACACCAGACATCCTCTGTTTACACTCACACAGTAAACACCAGACATCATGTTTACACTCACACAGTAAACACCAGACATCCTCTGTTTACACTCACACAGTAAACACCAGACATCCTGTTTACACTCACACAGTAAACAACCAACTTTACACCAGACATCCTCTGTTTACACTCACACAGTAAACACCAGACATCATGTTTACACTCACACAGTAAACACCAGATATCCTCTGTTTACACTCACACAGTAAACACCAGACATCCTGTTTACACTCACACAGTAAACAACCAACTTTACACCAGACATCCTCTGTTTACACTCACACAGTAAACACCAGACATCCTGTTTACACTCACACAGTAAACAACCAACTTTACACCAGACATCCTCTGTTTACACTCACACAGTAACACCAGACATCCTCTGTTTACACTCACACAGTAACACCAGACATCCTGTTTACACTCACACAGTAAGCAACCAACTTTACACCAGACATCATCTGTTTACACTCACACAGTAAACACCAGACATCATGTTTACACTCACACAGTAACACCAGACATCCTCTGTTTACACTCACACAGTAAACACCAGACATCCTCTGTTTACACTCACACAGTAACACCAGACATACTCTGTTTACACTCACACAGTAACACCAGACATCCTGTTTACACTCACACAGTAAGCAACTGACTTTACACCAGACATCCTCTGTTTACACTCACACAGTAAACAACCAACTTTACACCAGACATCATCTGTTTAAACTCACACAGTAAACACCAGACATCCTGTTTACACTCACACAGTAAACACCAGACATCCTGTTTACACTCACCCAGTAAACACCAGACATCATGTTTACACTCACACAGTAACACCAGACATCCTCTGTTTACACTCACACAGTAACACCAGACATCCTCTGTTTACACTCACACAGTAACACCAGACATCCTGTTGACACTCACACAGTAAGCAACCAACTTTACACCAGACATCCTCTGTTTACACTCACACAGTAAACACCAGACATCATGTTTACACTCACACAGTAAACACCAGATATCCTGTTTACACTCACACAGTAAACAACCAAATTTACACCAGACATCCTCTGTTTACACTCAAACAGTAACACCAGACATCCTCTGTTTACACTCACACAGTAAACAACCGACTTTACACCAGACATCCTCTGTTTACACTCACACAGTAAACAACCAACTTTACACCAGACATCCTCTGTTTACACTCACACAGTAACACCAGACATCCTCTGTTTACACTCACACAGTAACACCAGACATCCTGTTTACACTCACACAGTAAGCAACCAACTTTACACCAGACATCCTCTGTTTACACTCACACAGTAAACACCAGACATCATGTTTACACTCACACAGTAACACCAGACATCCTCTGTTTACACTCACACAGTAAACACCAGACATCCTCTGTTTACACTCACACAGTAACACCAGACATACTCTGTTTACACTCACACAGTAACACCAGACATCCTGTTTACACTCACACAGTAAGCAACTGACTTTACACCAGACATCCTCTGTTTACACTCACACAGTAAACAACCAACTTTACACCAGACATCATCTGTTTAAACTCACACAGTAAACACCAGACATCCTGTTTACACTCACACAGTAAACACCAGACATCCTGTTTACACTCACCCAGTAAACACCAGACATCATGTTTACACTCACACAGTAACACCAGACATCCTCTGTTTACACTCACACAGTAACACCAGACATCCTCTGTTTACACTCACACAGTAACACCAGACATCCTGTTGACACTCACACAGTAAGCAACCAACTTTACACCAGACATCCTCTGTTTACACTCACACAGTAAACAACCAACGTTACACCAGACATCCTCTGTTTACACTCACACAGTAAACACCAGACATCATGTTTACACTCACACAGTAAACACCAGACATCCTGTTTACACTCACACAGTAAACAACCAAATTTACACCAGACATCCTCTGTTTACACTCAAACAGTAAACACCAGACATCCTGTTTACACTCACACAGTAAACAACCAACTTTATACCAGACATCCTCTGTTTACACTCACACAGTAAACACCAGACATCATGTTTACACTCACACAGTAAACACCAGACATCCTCTGTTTACACTCACACAGTAAACACCAGACATCCTGTTTACACTCACACAGTAAACAACCAACTTTACACCAGACATCCTCTGTTTACACTCACACAGTAAACACCAGACATCATGTTTACACTCACACAGTAAACACCAGATATCCTCTGTTTACACTCACACAGTAAACACCAGACATCCTGTTTACACTCACACAGTAAACAACCAACTTTACACCAGACATCCTCTGTTTACACTCACACAGTAAACACCAGACATCCTGTTTACACTCACACAATAAACAACCAACTTTACACCAGACATCCTCTGTTTACACTCACACAATAAACAACCAACTTTACACCAGACATCCTCTGTTTACACTCACACAGTAAACAACCAACTTTACACCTGGCATCCTCTGTTTACACTCATACAGTAAACACCAGACATCCTATGTTTACACTCACACAATAAACACCCCAACTTTACACCAGACATCCTCTGTTTACACTAACACAGTAAACAACCAACTTTACACCAGTCATCCTCTGTTTACACTCACACAGTAAACACCAGACATCCTCTGTTTACACTCACACAGTAACACCAGACATCCTGTTGACACTCACACAGTAAGCAACCAACTTTACACCAGACATCCTCTGTTTACACTCACACAGTAAACAACCAACTTTACACTATCCTCTGTTTACACTCCACAGTAAACACCAGACATCATGTTTACACTCACACAGTAAACACCAGACATCCTGTTTACACTCACACAGTAAACAACCAAATTTACACCAGGGACATCCTCTGTTTACACTCAAACAGTAAACACCAGACATCCTGTTTACACTCACACAGTAAACAACCAACTTTACACCAGACATCCTCTGTTTACACTCACACAGTAAACACCAGACATCACGTTTACACTCACACAGTAAACACCAGACATCCTCTGTTTACACTCACACAGTAAACACCAGACATCCACTCACACAGTAAACAACCAACTTTACACCAGACATCCTCTGTTTACACTCACACAGTAAACACCAGACATCATGTTTACACTCACACAGTAAACACCAGATATCCTCTGTTTACACTCACACAGTAAACACCAGGCCGGTCCTGTTTACACTCACACAGAAACAACCAACTTTACACCAGACATCCTGGTTTACACTCACACAGTAAACACCAGACATCCTGTTTACACTCATACAATAAACAACCAACTTTACACCAGACATCCTCTGTTTAACTCACCAATAAACAACCAACTTTACACCAGAGATATCCTCTGTTTACACTCACACAGTAAACAGCCAACTTTACACCAGGCATCCTCTGTTTACACTCATACAGTAAACACCAGACATCCTATGTTTACACTCACACAATAAACACCCCAACTTTACACCAGACATCCTCTGTTTACACTAACACAGTAAACAACCAACCCACCAGTCATCCTCTGTTTACACTCACACAGTAAACACCAGACATCCTCTGTTTACACGCACAGTAAACAACCAACTGTTACGTGTAAATGAGTGAAGAGGTGTGGAGTCAGGCGAGAGAGCAAAGGATGGGGAAAACAACACGCCAATGTCCTGGAAACATAACATGTACAAAAGTGGAAACACAAATGAACAGAAATATAAACGGACAGCGTGAGACCCAAAATGCCAACAGTACACTCAAACAAGGAAACAGGAGAACAAGCCCGCCTGAGAAACAGAAGGGGCTGAAAATCCACCATATATCAACCCTATCCTAACAACCAAACTAGAAACAGGTGCTACCAATTAGACAAAACTAAACGCTGGGGACCCACATGTCCAGAGGGGGCGGAGGAACCTCCGAACCTCATTTTCCTGCATGGGACCAGCTACCACCAGGCCTGAGAAGAGACACATGAAATGAGGGGTTAATACGATAATACGAAGGAAGTAATAATCGATAACAAACCTCATTTATCTCCTCAGGACTTTAAATGGCCCTATACACTGCGGACCCAGCTTCCGGCAGGGCAAGCGGAGAGGCAGGTTTCGGGTCGAGAGCCAGACTCTGTCCCCAGGTGCAAACACAGGGGCCTCACTGCCAACGGTCAGCGCTCTTCAGCTCTGCCTTATACTGATGGGCGTAATGACTGGACCGCCTCCAGGTCTCCTTAGAGCGCTGTACCCACTCCTCCACAGCAGGAGCCTCAGTCTGGCTCTGATGCCACGGTGCCAGGAAACAAAATCTGGTACCCCAACAAGCACTCAAATGGTGACATGTTGGTAGAGGAGTGGCTTAGTGAATTCCAGGCTATTTCTGCCCAGGGAATATATCTCGCCCACTCCCCAGGCCGGTCCTGGCAATACGACCAGGGCAGAAACCTACCCACCTCCTGGTTAACTCTCTCCACCTGACCATTACTCTCCGGGTGATACCCTGAGGTAAGGCTGACCGAGACCCACAGACGTTCCATAAATGCCCTCCAAACACGGGAGATAAATTGGGGGCACACCCAGAAACTATATCCTCGGGCACCCCGTAGTGCCGAGACATGGGTGAAAAGAGCTCCGCAGTCTGTAGGGCCGGATGGCCAGACCGGGCAATGGGAAAGACGGCAGGACTTAGGAAAAGCCGATCCACAACGACCAGGAAGTAGTGTTACCCTTCAGCAGTGAGGGGGGCAGCTACCTGAAAATCCACCGATAAATGGGTCCAAACCAGAGCTGGAAATGGAACGGGAAGGAAACTGATTGTTTGGCAAACTCACATTTCTCCGCCTTCACATACAGGTCATGCTCCTCAGCAGTCGTCCTCTCAAGAATCTTGTCCTACAAGAGATACATGCGCAGGGTGACGTGAGCCCATAGAATCAAAATACGGACAGCCATATACACCACTACACCCTGTCCGTGCAGGTCTCTGAGTATTTCAGCCACGAAGGATTGAAATATAGCTGGAGCATTCTTTAAACCGTATGGCATGACGAGGTACTCATAATGGCCCGACGTAGTGCTAAATGCAGTTTTCCACTCATCTCCCTCCCGAATACGCACCAAATTATAAGCACTCCTGAGATCCAGTTTAGTGAAGGAAACACTGCGCTCCGTGAAATGATTCCACTACCGTAGCAATGAGAGGTAGTGGGTAACTAAAACCCACTGTGATGGAATTTAGACCTCTATAATCAATACACGGACGCAAACCACCATTTTTTTTCTTCACAAAAAAGAAACTCGAAGAGACAGGTGACATGGAGGGCTGAATGTACCCCTGTCCCAGAGCCTCGGTGATATAAGTTTCCATAGCCACCTTCTCCTCCTGGGACAAAGGATACACATGACTCCTGGGGAGTGCAGCGTTAACCTGGAGATTTATCACGCAATCCCCCTGCCTATGGGGTGGTAATTGGGTCGCTTTCTTTTTACTGAAAACGATAGCCAAATCATCATACTCAGCTGGAATGCACACGGTGGAAACCTGGTCTGGACTCTCCACCGTTGTAGCACCGATGGAAACCCCTACACACCTGCCTGAACACTCATCAGACCACCCCTGTAGAGTTCCCTGTTTCCACGAAATCGTAGGATTATGAATAGCTAGCCAGGGAATCCCCAGAACAACTGGACACGCAGGTGAATCGATAAGGAACAAACTAATTCGCTCCTTGTGATTCCCCTGCGTAATCATCTCCAACGAAATTGTGGCTCTCTTCACCAGCCCTGACCCTAATGGTCGACTATCTAAAGAGTGCACGGTAAAAGGGGAGTCTACTTTTACTAACGGAATCCTCAACCTCTGAGCGAGTCCGCGATCTATAAAGTCTCCAGCTGCGCCTGAATCTACCAGTGCCTTATGCTGGAGAGAAGGAGAATAATTAAGGAAACAAATTAATAGGAACTTGTGACCAACAGGAAAATCTGGGAGAGTGTGGTGCTTACTCACCTGGGGTGACCGATGAGTGTTCTGCCTGCCCTCATGATTCCCAGATGAATTCCTCCAGCACCGACCAGACGTGTGCCCTCTCCGGCCACAACTGGTACAGGAGGAGCTTCCTCCTCCGATCTCCCTTGACGCGGTCCCTCCTAGCTCCATCGGGATAGGGGCAGGAGGATCAGGAGGTAGAACTGACAGGACCCTTTCAGAACGTCCACGAGCAGCTAGCAGATGGTCCAACTGGATCGACAGGTCTATCAGTCCATCCAGGCCAAGTGTAGTATCCCGACAGGCCAGCTCCCTACGGACGTCCTCTCTCAGGCTACACCTGTAATGGTCTATCAGGGCCCTGTCGTTCCACCCTGCTCCCGCAGCCAAGGTCCGGAACTCCAGCGCGAAGTCCTGCGCGCTCCTCGTCCCCTGTCTAAGATGGAACAATCTCTCACCCGCCGCTCGACCCTCTGGAGGGTGATCGAACACGGCCCTGAAACGGTTGGATGAACTCCGGGTAGTTGTCCTTCGCCGAGTCGGGCCCATTCCAGACCGCATTAGCCCACTCCAGGGCTCTACCGGTCAGGCAGGTGATGAGGACCCCTACTCTCTCCTCCTCCGAGGGGGCCGGCCGAACGGTGGCCAGGTAGAGGTCTAATTGCAGCAGGAATCCCTGGCACCCCGTCGCTGCTCCATCGTAATTCCTCGGAGGCGTCATGTGCAGAGCGCTGGAACCGGATCCAGATGGGGGAGATGGTAGAGTTGCTGGTAGGAGGGTCGGTGGGGTAGTTGTAGGGAAACCATTCCTCTCCCAACGATCCATCCTCTCCATCATCTGTTCTATTGCTGATCCTAGGCGATGGAGGATGGACGTGTGATGTTGAACTCGCTCCTCCATAGTGGGAAGAGGAGTGGTCGCTGCTCCTGCTGACTCCATAGTGAGGTGCGGGCTTCTGTTACGTGTAAATGAGTGAAGAGGTGTGGAGTCAGGCGCAGAGAGCAAAGGATGTGGGAAAAACAACACGCTCTAATGTCCTGGAAACATAACATGTACAAAAGTGGAAACACAAATGAACAGAAATATAAACGGACAGCGTGAGACCCAAAATGCCAACAAAAATACACTCAAACAAGGAAACAGGAGAACAAGCCCGCACGAAACAGAAGCGGGCTGAACAGACTATATATAACCCTATCCTAACAACCAAACTAGAAACAGGTGCTACCAATTAGACAAAACTAAACGAACACAGAACAACGGATCGGCGATAGCTAGTAGACCGGCGACGACGACCGCCGAGCGCCACCCGAACAAGAAGGGTCACCTTCTGTCACACCAACTTTACACCAGGCATCCTCTGTTTACACTCATACAGTAAACAACCAACTTTACAGCAGACATCCTCTGTTTACACTCACACAGTAAACAACCAACTTTACATCAGACATTTGCTGCACACCTCATGAAATGACATCATCACACATTATGTAGGTGAGCAAAATATGGCCTGAAGAGTTTATCTCCCCTCTCATCAGGACACACACACACACACACACACACACACACACACACACACACACACACACACACACACACACACACACACACACACACACACACACACACACACACACACACACACACACACACACACACACACACACACACACACACACACACACACACACACACACACACTGTGAGTCACATCACTCTCCTCCTCTGGAACTAAACCACAAGCCCAGTCAGTATTCTCTCTAGTCCAGAGGTAAGGTTTCAGTTTCAGTCCGAGAGCCTTCATCCCTTTCATGAGTTCACGCTGGTTGTTTTACGTTCTGTCAGTGGACAGCTGTATACAGATATGAACTAGCGAGCATTACATTTGAAATACAAAGCTGTGCAAACTAGAAGTCCAATGATAAATGTCTATAAAAGCTGTGTGGAGAAACTCCCCCACCAGAACAACATGCAGTAAACTGTATATATTCCCCACATCTCTCAACCACATAATGAAGTCATGTTTTGCCATTCAAGCCATGAAACACGTCCCTTTACTTCTTGCTCTCTCTGTTGTGCTGTGTGCTGTTTGTATAGAGGTCAGCTCTGTCTTACTAATCCTGGTTATCCTTTAACATCGGTCTGAGGGCAGCTGATGCTCATATCTTATTCCCTGTGGATCTGAGATAGGCAGCAGGGCTGTCAATGAGGAGAAACATGTTAATTATAGGAGGTAGACCTGTGAGATGCACTACTGACTGATAAGACTGTAAATGACTGCCACAGTAGTGAGCAGATGGGGAACTGACAGCAAATTGAAAAACTACTCTGGAGTACGTGGGTTCATGCCTGAGATTAGAGAGACAAATGCGATACAATTTTGATTCCTGTTTTACTTCTGAACTGTAGTGAAACTGTTGTTCACTTTATCTACTTCAGAAAGAGGAAGTAGGCTTTTGGAACTGTAAAGAAAATGATGCAGACAAATATAGTTGGCACTAGTTGCTATAACTCCAGTGCTTGATCCTAAATACAGTAGTGTTGTTTGGATTACATGTTTTATAAAGTTAAATAAAGGTGAAATAAGAAAATAAACATGGATATGATGAATGTAAATGAATTAGTTGTATGACATCAAACAAATACGCCGGAAGATATTTCATACAGAAAGCAACATTTATTCAGACATGCTTTATTAAGCCACATGTTAAACCGTGTCAAAATGTCTCCGGGCGTATCAACCTTATCAGTCCAATTATTAGTAAGAGCATTTGTACAATGACATATATTACATAACAATATTACAAAGCTCAACATACATTTGCAACTCAGCTACAGCTATAAGCCAGTTTGCGGGGATAAATCTATTGTTTTTCTACAATGACGGACCAACCAACCACAAGGAGTGTGTGACAAGATTAATAACTTAAATATTAAGTAGTTCATAAGAAAATGTGTTATGTGCAATTTGATATTCAAAATAACAATAGATGAATTAACATAGTATCTACCGTTAGACCTAATAGTACAACTTTAAACTTTAAAAATATAAAACTAATCATGTTTACATATTTTACTTCCTAAAGTCTTGGACAAGGCATTATCATCCTTGCTGTGCATTTGTAAAGGACAAATGTTAGGAAGGAACCACATTTGAGTTCACATCAAAATGGATCAGATCCTTCTGTTTCAATTGGTCAATACCCAATACCCTCAAATCTATGAAGCAGACCAAGGTTAAACCTAATGCTAAGATAAAATAAGAAAATACTTGACAAAATAAGATTTCATAGCCTTAAAAGCCCCTTTAAAACAAAATGGATGCCACTAAAGGTCTAATACCACAGTCCTTCAAAACCACTTAGCTTCTAAGTCTTAGTCTGTTTTAGCACATAGCAATACCTAGGACTGCATTTCAGTGTGATACAAATAATCTGGTCTCTGTCTAAAGGGAGATCTAAAGAAGAGAGTAGATCAGTCAGGAAGTGGCTAGTTCCTGTGTGCCCTATTTATAAGCCAAGTGAACGG
>NC_060176.1:1189648-1302551 GCF_021184085.1 Oncorhynchus gorbuscha | reverse complement strand
TTCCTCTGTCTCCGTCTCTGCTGATGTTACGCAGTCATCAACCCCAGTGCTCGAGGGTGAAGTCTCCCTAGCTACTGATCTAGGATCAGCTTCCCCTCCCAAATCCTCACATTAACCATTAGTGGGGGGAAATGCAAAACTGACCCAAGCTCAGCGTCTAGGGTAACTTCTCCCTACACCCATCGACCCCAGATGACACAGCTATGACACAGTATTCATTTTGCCTAGGGGATAACACACTACCCAAGCCTGAACGTGAACTGTGAGACAAATAGATTTTTTGCAGTTGATTGCTGAGTGGGCTGATTGCACAATGTTTCGGTTGGTTTCACTAACAAGGAAACTGTGACTAAGTTTACACTACAGCCGTGATAGGCCTACGGTGTTTCATCATCAACCAATCTGGGTGAGTTTCCTGAAAACCTTGTTTGGTGGGCAATGTATATGTGTGAACGAACAAAATGTGTGAAATGAAGCACTTTGTTGTTCTACAGGAGATGTGGGTAGTTTGGGTCGTCAAAATCAATTGAGAACCATATTAGCTACAAGGCTTTCAGGAAACTGGCAACTGAATGATAAACACACAGCTGTCTGTTGACCTTTAGGCCAAGACTCCACTTCGACAACTTTGACTTAGCTTTTGAGCTGTTCTTGAATGAAAAGCCTTTCTCCCACAGATTTCTTCTGCAGTGTGGTAGATAAACTCATTCAGATGACTCGGTCAAGGCTTGCATGCACACAAACACTTGTACACACACAAACACATGTACACACACAAAAACACACAAACACATGTACACACACATTCGCTTTCAAGAACTGAACCAGTCAGTGGTTGTTATTGTTCCTGTAATGAATGACTGTAGTCGTTTCAGCTGACAACCCCCAGGCTTGTGGAACACAGAGTGTTTCCTGAGCGGAAACCTTGTAAAATCACAGTTCAGTCCTGTACTGCATAAATACTACAGCCACAGTGTCACAGTTCAGCCCTGTACTGCATAAATACTACAGCCACAGTGTCACAGTTCAGCCCTGTACTGCATAAATACTACAACCACAGTGTCACAGTTCAGCCCTGTACTGCATAAATACTACAACCACAGTGTCACAGTTCAGCCCTGTACTGCATAAATACTACAGCCACAGTGTCACAGTTCAGCCCTGTACTGCATAAATACTACAGCCACAGTGTCACAGTTCAGCCCTGTACTGCATAAATACTACAGCCACAGTGTCACAGTTCAGCCCTGTACTGCATAAATACTACAGCCACAGTGTCACAATTCAGCCCTGTACTGCATAAATACTACAGCCACAGTGTCACAGTTCAGCCTGTACTGCATAAATACTACAGCCACAGTGTCACAGTTCAGCCCTGTACTGCATACATACTACAGCCACAGTGTCACAATTCAGCCCTGTACTGCATAAATACTACAGCCACAGTGTCACAGTTCAGCCCTGAATACTGACTCACAGCCACCATCTTCTGCACCCAAGAAAAGGACACAAGCTGGTGTGAATCAGTGGAATCACCCTATTCCCTATTTAGTGCTCTACATTTGACCAGGGCCCAATAGGGTCTGGTTAAAAGCAGTGTGTCCTATATAGGGAATAGTTTGCCATTCGGGATGCACACAGTCTCTGATGTCCAGAGCCTGACAAATTCAACTGGGATATTGTCAGGCTTTATCGATGGCAGATAGTTTTGTGAACTCTGAGGATCGGTTCAGTAACTCTGGCCATGAAGAGCTACGGTTGTGCAGGCTTTTGTTCCAGCCATGCATTAACACACCTGATTCAACAAATCAAGACATTGATTTGGAGGCCAGTTCTGCCATATGTCTCTGGTTAGTGTCAAATCACTGAATCAGGAGGAGCCCGTCTGTCTGTCTGTCCATCTGTCTTATCTGTTATTAGCCAGTGCTGTGGCGTCGTGCCTGTGCCTTGTAGGACACATTAGCACCATTATATTTAGCCACCTGATGACAGAGTGGCATGCTGCTTTTTGTCCTCGCTAATTTGTGTGACATCACTCGCAGTGTTACTGTGAAACCAGTCTACTTTTAGGAAAAAGAAACACCAAGTTCAAGGTTTATTTCCCTGTATTTGTTTCAGATAATGTTAGTGCTCTGAAGTGAAACTCAAAAAATGGTATGTGAGGATGAGGAGAGTGCACTTCTCTGGTAAAAGAGCATTTCACTGCTGGTTGATGTTCACACTTTTAGCTACCGTACAGCCCTACACTGTTACAGTTAGCTAGTGGAGGTTCTTCTGTAGCACTTGTTATAGTGAGACATGGGTTCAAATAATATTTGAAATCATTCCAAATACTTTAGCTGTTCTTTATTGAGCTTGCCTGGTGCGATGGAACCAATTGAAAAGTCCCAAAAGTGCAAACCTCTCCTCCTGGCTTTCACTAAAAGTATTACTATTTCAAATAGCATTTGAACCCAGGTCTGCAGTAGACTACTCCTTCCAGAAGTAGGATGTCTGAGAAGCAAGGCTACACGCCAGACAGTACCTCTTAGCACCTTTTTAAAAATCTAGAATCTTAAAAGGTTCTTCGGCTGTTCCATAGGAGAACCCATTGAAGAACCCTTTTTGTTCCAGGTAGAACCCTTTTGTGTTCAATGTAGAACCCATTCTACAGAGGGAACCAAAAAGGGAGAAAGACATAAAGAGAAGAGTAGGGGTTCTCCTATGGGGACAGCCGAAGAACCCTTTTTTCTAAGAGTGTGACGATGTAGTCATTTCCTTCCCATTGTGTGGTAAGGAGTAAAGGCTATCATAGTTTCCTCAGTCATGTAGATGTACAGAGAAAGGCATCTTGTGGTCTGTGTCGTCCAGCAGCTAGAGCCTCTGATCCCGGTACACATACTGCATGTCAGAGTCGGCATGGGTTAGAATCTTACATTCTACACTTCTAGGATCCCCTGCATCACCCCACATGTTATGACATGCTGGTTTTGGAATTGAAACAGGGTCCCCCATCAGTGTGGTGTACATAGTATTGGTTTATATTTTACTGTGTAAGGTACAGAGCAGTGGAGGCTGCTGAGGGGAGGACTGCTCAAAATAATGTCTGGGATGGAGTGAATGGAATAGTATACAAAAGTGTGTTTGATACCATTCCATTAACTCAATTCCAACCATTATTTTGAGCCGTCCTCCCCTCAGAAACCTCCACTGGTACTGAGGGCTTTATGTGTATGGTGTTATCTTCAGTACAGAAATTTGTAGGCTGCTTAACTTACCCTGTCCCATGGCTTAACTTACCCTGTCCCATGGCTTAACTAACCCTGTCCCATGGCTTAACTAACCCTGTCCCATGGCTTAATTTACCCTGTCCCATGGCTTAACTTACCCTGTCCCATGGCTTAACCTACCCTGTCCCATGGCGTAACCTACCCTGTCCCATGCTTAACTTACCCTGTCCCATGGCTTAATTTACCCTGTCCCATGGCTTAATTTACCCTGTCCCATGTCTTAACTTACCCTGTCCCATGTCTTAACTTACCCTGTCCCATGGCTTAACCTACCCTGTCCCATGGCTTAACCTACCCTGTCCCATGGCTTAACCTACCCTGTCCCATGGCTTAACCTACCCTGTCCCATGGCTTAACTTACCCTGTCCCATGGCTTAACTTACCCTGTCCCTGTCACAGTTATGAGTGAAGAGGTGTGGAGTCAGGCGCAGAGAGCAAAGATGTGGGAAAAACAACACGCTTTAATGTCCCGAAACACAACATGTACAAAGTGAAAACACAAAATGATCAGAAATATAACCGGACAGCGTGTAACCCAAAATACAACAAAATACACTCAACAAACAAAACAGACGAACAAGCCCGCACGAAACAGAAGCGGGCTAAACAGACTATATATACCCTATCCTAACAATCAAACTAGAAACAGGTGCTACCAATTAGACAAAACTAAACGAACACAGAACAACGGATCGGCGATAACTAGTAGACCGGCGACGACGACCGCCGAGCGCCACCCGAACAAGAAGGGGAGTCACCTTCGGTAATATTCGTGACAGTACCCCCCTCCTGACGCACAGCTCCCGCAGCGCGCCGACGTCGGCCTCGGGGACGACCCGGAGGCCGAGGCGCTGGGCGATCCGGGCGGAGTCGATGAAATTCACTCAACATGGATGGGTCTAGAATATCCCTCGCCGGAACCCAGCACCTCTCCTCCGGACCGTACCCCTCCCAGTCGACGAGGTACTGCAAGCCTCTCACCCGGCGTCTCGAGTCCAGAATAGCTCGTATCTTGTACGCCGGGGACCCCTCGATGTCCAGAGGGGGTGGAGGAACCTCCGGTACCTCATTCTCCTGCATGGGACCAGCTACCACCGGCCTGAGAAGAGACACATGAAATGAGGGGTTAATACGATAATACGAAGGAAGTGATAATCGATAACAAACCTCATTTATTCTCCTCAGGACTTTAAATGGCCCTATACACTGGCGGACCCAGCTTCCGGCAGGGCAAGTGGAGAGGCAGGTTACGGGTCGAGAGCCAGACCCTGTCCCCTGGTGCAAACACGGGGGCCTCACTGCGGTGACGGTCAGCGCTCTTCTTCTGCCTTATACTAGCTTGGCGTAATGACTCCCGGACTGCCCTCCAGGTCTCCTTAGAGCGCTGTACCCACTCCTCCACCGCAGGAGCCTCAGTCTGGCTCTGATGCCACGGTGCCAAGACCGGCTGGTACCCCAACACGCACTCAAATGGTGACATGTTGGTAGAAGAGTGGCATAGAGAATTCTGGGCTATTTCTGCCCAGGGAATATATCTTGCCCACTCGCCTGGCCGGTCCTGGCAATACGACCGCAGAAACCTACCCACCTCCTGGTTGACTCTCTCCACCTGACCATTACTCTCCGGGTGATACCCTGAGGTAAGGCTGACCGAGACCCCCCAGACGTTCCATAAATGCTCTCCAAACACGGGAGATAAATTGGGGGCCCCGATCAGAAACTATATCCTCGGGCACCCCGTAGTGCCGGAAGACATGGGTGAAAAGAGCTTCCGCAGTCTGTAGGGCCGTAGGGAGACCGGGCAATGGGATAAGACGGCAGGACTTAGAGAACCGATCCACAACGACCAGGATAGTAGTGTTACCCTGAGAGGGGGGGAAGGTCAGTAAGAAAATCCACCGAAAGATGGGTCCACGGCCGTTGTGGAATGGGAAGAGGTTGTAATTTACCTCTTGGCAGGTGTCTAGGAGCCTTACTCTGGGCGCACACCGAACAGGAGGAAACATAGAATCGCACATCCCTCCTCAAAGTGGGCCACCAGTACTTCCTCTCAAGACCTCTCACGGTCCTATAAACACCTGGGTGACCCGACGAGGGTAGACAATGAGCCCATCGAATCAATTGATCACGAACAGCCAGCGGCATGTACCTACGACCCTCCGGACACTGTGGAGGCGTAGGTTCCCCCCTTAGTGCCCGCTCGATGTCCGCGTCCACATCCCATACTACCGGTGCCACCAGCTTAGCTGCCGGAATGATGGGAGTAGGATCGATGGACCTGTCCTCAGTGTCGTAAAGTCTTGACAGCGCGTCAGCCTTAGTGTTGAGGGAACCTGGTCTATATGAGACAGTGAAATTAAATCTGGTGAAAAACATGGCCCACCTTGCCTGACGAGGATTCATTCTCCTAGCTGATCGGATATACTCCAGGTTACGATGGTCAGTCCAGATAAGGAAAGGGTGCTTAGCCCCCTCAAGCCAGTGTCTCCACACCTTCAGGGCCTTAACCATAGCCAACAACTCCCTATCCCCCACATCATAATTCCGCTCCGCTGGCCCGAGTTTCTTAGAAAAAAAAGCACAGGGGCGGAGCTTCGGTGGCACACCCGAACGCTGTGAGAGCACAGCTCCAACCCCAGCCTCGGATGCGTCCACCTCTACTATAAACGCCAAAGAAGGGTCCGGATGTGCCAACACCGGCGCTTTAGTAAACATCGCCTTCAACTTATGAAAAGCTCCGTTCGCCTCTGCTGACCACTGTAAACGCACCGGTCCCCCCTTCAGCAGTGAGGTAATAGGGGCAGCTATCTGACCAAAACCCCGGATAAACCTCCGGTAGTAATTGGCAAATCCCAAGAACCGCTGCACCTCCTTTACCGTGGTCGGAGTCGGCCAATTACGCACGGCCTTAACGTGATCACCCTCCATTACCAAACCAGAGCTAGAAATACGATAACCCAGGAAGGAAACTGATTGTTTGAAAAACTCACATTTCTCCGCCTTCACATACAGGTCATGCTCCAGCAGTCGTCTAAGAACTTTACGCACAAGAGATACATGCGCAGTGCGTGTAGCGGAGTAGATCAAAATATCGTCAATATAAACCACTACACCCTGTCCGTGCAGGTCTCTGAGTATTTCATCCACGAAGGATTGAAATATAGCTGGAGCATTCTTTAAACCGTATGGCATGACGCGATACTCATAATGGCCGACGTAGTACTAAATGCAGTTTTCTACTCATCTCCCTTCCGAATACGCACCAAATTATAAGCACTCCTGAGATCCAGTTTAGTGAAGAACTGCGCTCCGTGAAATGATTCCACTACCGTAGCAATGAGAGGTAGTGGGTAACTAAAACCCACTGTGATGGAATTTAGACCTCTATAATCAATACACGGACGCAAACCACCATCTTTTTCTTCACAAAAAGAAACTCAAAGAGACAGGTGACATGGAGGGCCGAATGTACCCCTGTCCCAGAGCCTCGGTGATATAATTTTCCATAGCCACCTTCTCCTCCTGAGACAAAGGATACACATGACTCCTGGGAAGTGCAGCGTTAACCTGGAGATTTATCACGCAATCCCCCTGCCTATGGGGTGGTAATTGGGTCGCTTTCTTTTTACTGAAAACGATAGCCAAATCCTCATACTCAGCTGGAATGCGCACGGTGGAAACCTGGTCTGGACTCTCCACCGTTGTAGCACCGATGGAAACCCCTACACACCTGCCTGAACACTCATCAGACCACCCCTGTAGAGTTCCCTGTTTCCACGAAATCGTAGGATTATGAATAGCCAACCAGGGAATCCCCAGAATAACTGGAAACGCAGGTGAATCGATAAGGAACAAACTAATTCGCTCCTTGTGATTCCCCTGCGTAATCATCTCCAACGAAATTGTGGCTTTCTTCACCAGCCCTGACCCTAATGGTCGACTATCTAAAGAGTGCACGGGAAAAGGGGGTTTACTTTAACTAACGGAATCCTCAACCTCTGAGCGAGTCCGCGATCTATAAAGTTTCCAGCTGCGCCTGAATCTACCAGTGCCTTATGCTGGAGAGAAGGAGAATAATTTAGGAAACAAATTAATAGAAACATGTGACCAACAGGAAACTCTGGGAGAGTGTGGTGCTTACTCACCTGGGGTGACCGATGAGTATTCTGCCTGCCCTCATGATTCCCAGATGAATTCCTCCAGCACCGACCAGACGTGTGCCCTCTCCGGCCACAACTGGTACAGGAGGAGCTTCCTCCTCCGATCTCCCTTGATGCGGTACCTCCTAACTCCATCGGAATAGGGGCAGGAGGATCAGGAGGTAGAACTGACAAGACCCTTTCAGAACGTCCACGAGCAGCTAGCAGATGGTCCAACCGGATCGACAGGTCTATCAGTCCATCCAGGCCAAGTGTAGTATCCCGACAGGCCAGCTCCCTACGGACGTCCTCTCTCAGGCTACACCTGTAATGGTCTATCAGGGCCCTGTCGTTCCACCCTGCTCCCGCAGCCAAGGTCCGGAACTCCAGCGCAAAGTCCTGCGCGCTCCTCTTCCCCTGTCTCAGATGGAACAATCTCTCACCTGCCGCACGACCCTCTGGAGGGTGATCGAACACGGCCCTGAACTCTGAGTAGTTGTCTCTTGCCGAGTCGGGCCCGTTCCAGACCGCATTAGCCCACTCCAGGGCTCTACCAGACAGGCAGGTGATGAGGACCCCTACTCTCTCCTCCTCTGAGGGGGCCGGTCGAACGGTGGACAGGTAGAGGTCTAATTGCAGCAGGAATCCCTGGCACCCTGTCGCTGTTCCATCGTATTTCCTCGGAGGCGTCATGAGCAGAGCGCTGGAACCGGATCCAGATGGGGCAGATGGTAGAGTTGCTGGTGGGAGGGTCGGTGGAGTAGTAGGGAAACCATTCCTCTCCCAACGCTCCATCCTCTCCATCATCCGTTCCGTCGCTGATCCTAGGCGATGGAGGATGGATGTGTGATGTTGGACTCTCTCCTCCATAGTGGGAAGAGGAGTGGTCGCTGCTCCTGCTGACTCCATATCGTGGTGCGGGCTTCTGTCACAGTTATGAGTGAAGAGGTGTGGAGTCAGGCGCGGAGAGCAAAGATGTGGGAAAAACAACACGCTTTAATGTCCCGAAACACAACATGTACAAAGTGAAAACACAAAATGATCAGAAATATAACCGGACAGCGTGTAACCCAAAATACTCCCATGTCTTAACTTACCCTGTCCCATGTCTTAACTTACCCTGTCCCATGGCTTAACCTACCCTGTCCCATGGCTTAACCTACCCTGTCCCATGGCTTAACCTACCCTGTCCCATGGCTTAACTTACCCTGTCCCATGGCTTAACTTACCCTGTCCCATGCTTAACTTACCCTGTCCCATGCTTAACTTACCCTGTCCCATGGCTTAACCTACCCTGTCCCATGGCTTAACTTACCCTGTCCCATGCTTAACTTACCCTGTCCCATGGCTTAACCTACCCTGTCCCATGGCTTAACCTACCCTGTCCCATGGCTTAACTTACCCTGTCCCATGGCTTAACTTACCCTGTCCCATGGCTTAACTCACCCTGTCCCATGGCTTAACCTACCCTGTCCCATGTCTTAACTTACCCTGTCCCATGGATAACTTACCCTGTCCCATGGCTTAACTTACCCTGTCCCATGGCTTAACTCACCCTGTCCCATGGCTTAACTTACCCCATACCCAGGGTCATTTTTGTGAAGTGATCAGTTTTTTTGGACAAGCTATGTTTTCAAAACTAATGTTCACATGAATTCTGATTATATCTTAGTTAGGAAGAATGCTATATTTCCCTTGACGGAGTGATGTAATTTTTTAAAAACTTGGCATCCCGGGTGGTTAAGGGCGCTGTACTGCAGCGCTAGCTGTGCCACCACAGACTCTGGGTTTGCGCCCAGGCTCTGTCGTGACCGGGAGGTCCGTGGGGCGATGCACAATTGGCCTAGTGTCGTCTGGGTTAGGGAGGGTGTGGCCGGTAGGGAAATCCTTATCTCATCGCGCACCTGTGGCGGGCCGGGCGCAGTGAGTGCTAACCAAGGTTGCCAGGTGACTTTCCTCCGACACGTTGGTGCGGCTGGCTTCCGGGTTGAATGGCGCTGTGTTAAGAAGCAGTGCGGCTTGGTTGGGTTGTGTATCGGAGGACGCATGACTTTCAACCTTCGTCTCTCCCGAGCCGTACGGGAGTTGTAGCGATGAGACAAGATAGTAGCTACTAAACAATTGGATGCCACGAAATTGGGGAGAAAAAGGGGTAACAAAATAAATAAATAAATAAATGTTTACTTACCCCACTCTCCCCTAAATGTCTGTGTCTTTTCCATAAAACCTCCATTACACAGTTCTTCTCCATAAAACCCATGTTACATAAAAGTTCCATTATCTGCTGTTCTAGGTGCTGTGTTCCACCTCCAGAGGTCAGGGGTCAGGTATATAGTGTCCTGGGTGGAAGTTGTCCTCAGGCTACAGTACTTACCCTCCTCACATCTATATCAGTGTCCGGTCTTCACAAAAAGGAGAGATGTAGAGAGAGTGTGGGAAGGTTTTTCCAGCTCTGTTGCCTCTCGACTTAAAATCATTTGTCATGGTAGTACATTCACATGCTCCAACACATATCACCTCTACTGGATAGTGTCAAACGTAGAATTATTGGTTAGTGTCAAACGTAGAATTATTGGTTAGTGTCAAACGTAGAATTATTGGTTAGTGGCAAACGTAGAATTATTGGTTCGTGGCAAACGTAGAATTATTGGTTAGTGTCAAACGTAGAATTATTGGTTAGTGGCAAAAGTAGAATTATTGGTTAGTGTCAAACGTAGAATTATTGGTTAGTGGCAAACGTAGAATTATTGGTTAGTGTCAAACGTAGAATTATTGGTTAGTGGCAAAAGTAGAATTATTGGTTAGTGTCAAACGTAGAATTATTGGTTAGTGGCAAACGTAGTTCTGGACTTCTCTCTGACTGGTCTTCAAGGAGCTCAAAGTTCTGGACTTCTCTCTGACCTTCGTGGCTCAGCTGTTAGCCTACTTTTTAAGGAATTAGCCTACTGTACTGTACTACATTTTAATATTCTTATCACTGCCAAAGGAATGGTCTCTCTCTGCTTCAGAACTTAACTCCTTAGATTGACACCCAAGCCAACACATTTTGTTTCCCACAACGTTACAGGGAAGTTGTTTTTCAAATAACCAAAGGAGAACCTTTAGGCAATGCTATGGGAACGTTTAGTGTTAGCTGGGACAGTCTTTTAAAACAAATGAGCCTGCCTGGTAGTGTCCCTGTCTGTTTGTGCTTTATTCCTCTCAGTGTGTGGTCATTCCCTGATTGATGACCTTTAATATGGGACCTATTTAGTAGGTTGTCATGCCAAAGGTGTGCTGTATGACTTGACGATGATTAAAGAGTTGGCTAAATTATGTACAGTAGGAGACCACGCTAAAACCAAATGGGGAAACAGTTTCCTCTGGGGTTTGTAATCGGCTATCTTATTACAGTATTATTGTGTTGTTTGTGCTTCCATAGCATGTATCTGCTACCAACCAACACATCTTTCTTTATAGAGTCATATATGGCACCCCTTGAGCATGTTTTATGTAAATGGTTTCAGTAAAACACAGCCCATTAAGAATGACCATCTCCCGATTCAATTTGTGAGCCATCAGACAAGGTACATGTAGATCACAGGAGGTTGGTGGCACCTTAATTTGGGAGGACGGGCTCGTGGTAATGGCTGGAGCAGAATAAGTGGAATGGTATCAACTACTATGTGTTTGATGCCATTCCATTTGTTCAGTTCCAGACATTATTATGAGCCTCCTCCCCTCAGCAGCCTCTTGTGATGTAGATTCAGACTGATACACTCTGACCTGCTGCAGGGGGGAGTAAGAAAGAGAAGTTGTGATTGCCTCTGTAGATGTCATCTCTCTGAAGGGCCCACTATCACACTGTTGACATGAATGAGGGAGGTAATGAAGGGAGAGGAGGGAGGGAAAGATACAAGGTAAAAGAGAGAAAGAGGGAGTGAAGAGGAGAGGTAGTGGATACAATGAATGAAGAGGCAGAGAGAGAGATAGATATTGAAGAGGGCAAAGGAGAGAGAGGGAGAAAGACATAAAGAGAAGAGGAGAGGTAGAGGATAAATGAAATGGAGAAAGAGCCAGAGAGGGAGATGAAACCTAATAGCCTGGTGATTATTACCTCTCTCTCTCTCCCAGACCTCTGAGCGACACCAGAGTGCCACTGTGCTGTGCAATGAGGAGTTTACCAGTGTCATCACACACACACACACACACACACACACACACACACACACACACACACACACACACACACACACACACACACACACACACACACACACACACACACACACACACACACACACACACACACACACACACACACACACACACACACACACACACACTGCCATTACTCCCCCAGTATCCCTGATCTGATTTCTTTCTCACACACTAATCAATCTAATGAGTGTTACTGCATGATAAATGTGTCTGTCTGTGTCAGTGAGAGCACATCAACAACAAGAAAAGTGATGGCACTAATACTATCTCTCTGTCTTTCCTCTCGCTTCCCCTCCCTACCCTTACCTCCATCCCCTCTCTCCCTCCACCCCCCCTCTCTCTCCCTCCATCCCCTCTCTCTCCCTCCATCCCCTCCCTCTCTCTCTCTCCCTCCCTCCATCCCCTCTCTCTCCCTCCATCCCCTCCCTCTCTCTCTCTCTCTCCATTTCCTCTCTCTCTTTCTCCCCACCTCTCTCTCTCTCTCTCCCCACCTCATTCCTCCCATCCCCTCTCCCTCTCTTTCCCTCTCTTTCTCTCTCTTTCTCTCTCTCTCTCTCTCTCTCTCTCTCTCTCTCTCTCTCTCTCTCTCTCTCTCTCTCTCTCTCTCTCTCTCTCTCTCTCTCTCTCTCTCTCTCTCTTTCTCTCCATCCCCCCATCTCTCTCTCTCTCTCTCCACCTATCTTTCTCTCTCTCCATCCCCTCTCCCTCTTTATCTCTCTCTTTCTCTCCCACTCTCTCTCTCTCCCTCCATCCCCCTCTCTCTCCCTCTCCCTCCATCCTCTCTCTCTCTCTCCCCCTCTCTCTTTTTCCCCCACCACTCTCTCTCCCCCTTTCTCTCTCTGTCTTTCCCCACCACTCTCTCTCTCTCCCCCCCTCTCTCTCTGTCTTTCCCCACCACTCTCTCTCTCTCTCTCCCCTCTCTCTCCCCCCACTTTCTCTCTCTGTCTTTCCCCACCACTCTCTCTCCCCCCCCCCTCTCTCTCTGTCTTTCCCCACCACTCTCTCTCTCTCTCTCCCCCTCTCTCTCTCTGTCTTTCCCCACCACTCTCTCTCTCTCCCTCCATCCCCCTCTCTCCCTCTCTCCTCCATCCTCTCTCTCTCTCCCCCTCTCTCTCTTTTTTTCCCCACCACTCTCTCTCCCCCTTTCTCTCTCTGTCTTTCCCCACCACTCTCTCTCCCCCTCTCTCTCTCTGTCTTTCCCCACCACTCTCTCTCTCTCTCTCTCTCCCTCTCTCTCCCCCCTTTCTCTCTCTGTCTTTCCCCACCACTCTCTCTCCCCCCTCTCTCTCTGTCTTTCCCCACCACTCTCTCTCTCTCCTCCCCCTCTCTCTCTCTGTCTTTCCCCACCACTCTCTCTCTCTCTCCCCTCTCTCTCCCCCCTTTCTCTCTCTGTCTTTCCCCACCACTCTCTCTCCCCCCTCTCTCTCTGTCTTTCCCCACCACTCTCTCTCTCTCTCTCTCCCCCTCTCTCTCTCTCTCTGTCTTTCCCCACCACTCTCTCTCTCTCTCTCTCCCCCCTTTCTCTCTCTGTCTTTCCCCACCACTCCCCCCTCTCTCTGTCTTTCCCCACCATTCTCTCTCCCTCCCCTCCATCTCTATAGTTGCTGAGTGAGAAGATAAGTGGTGCTGAAGGGACAAAGTTAGATGAAGACTTCATGGAGATGGAGAGGGTAAGGATGACAGAGACGGCGCTATTAGCAACGCAAAACATCCTTGTAGTATACACAATGGCTGGCTCTGGTTTGTAGGTTCCCCTAGGTATCTAGGATCAGATTCCCCTCCACCTATCCTGAACTTAACCATTAGTAGGGAAAATGCTAAACTGAACTAAGATCAGTGTCTAAGAGAAACTTCACTCTACTCCCAATGGTTGCGTCCCAAATAGCAACCTATTCCCTATGTAGTGCACTGCTGTTGACCTGAGCCCTATGGGCCTTTTTTCAAAAGTAATGCACTTTATAGGAAATAGGGTGCCATTTATGACAGAGACAATAACTACCAGACCTCAGGATGGATGCACTACTGCTCTTCTACTGTCCACGATGGTGTTCTTCTGTGGTCCCGGGTATTCACAGGGGTGCAGGCTTTTGTTCAAGCCCAGCACTGGGCACAGACTTCAGTTCAACGTCTAGTGTTGATTTACATTTGGTTGAGTTGTCAGCTAACGTGAAATCAACGTAAAAAAAATGTATATATACAGTGGATGTCGGACGTTTACATACATTAAAACTAGTTTTTCAACCACTACATAAATGTCTTGTTAACAAACTATAGTTTTGGCAAGTCAGTTAAGACATCTACTCTGTGCATGACAGAAGTAATTTTTCCAACAATTGTTTACAGACAGATTATTTCACTTATAATTCACTGTATCACAATTCCAGTGGGTCAGAAGTTTACAAACTAAATTGACTGTGCCTTTAAACAGCTTTGAAAATTCCAGAAAATTATGTCATTGCTTTAGAAGCTTCTGATAGGCTAATTGACATCATTTGAGTCAATTGAAGGTGTACCTGGGGATGTATTTCAAGGCCTACCTTCAAACTCAGTGTATCTTTGCTTGACATCATAGGAAAATCAAAAGAAATCAGCCAAGACCTCAGAAAAAACATTGTAGACCTCCACAAGTCTGGTTCATCCTTGGGAGCAATTTCCAAATGCCTGAAGGTACGTTCATCTGTACAAACAATAGTACGCATGTATAAACACCATGGTACCAGGCAGCCGTCATACCGCTCAGGAAGGAGATGCGTTCTGTCTCCTAGAGATGAACGTACTTTTTTGTGAAAAGTGCAAATCAATCCCAGAGCAACAGTAAAGGACCTTGTGAAGATGCTGGAGGAAACAGGTACAAAAGTATCCACAGTAAAACGAGTCCTATATCGACATAACCTGAAAGGCCACTCAGCAAGGAAGAAGCCACTGCTCCAAAACTGCCATAAAAAAGTCAGACTATGGTTTGCAATTGCACTTGAGGCCAAAGATCGTACTTTTTGGAAAAATGTCCTCTGGTCTGATAAAACAACAATAGAACTGTTTGGCCAAAATGACCATCATTATGTTTGGTGGAAAAAGGGGGAGGCTTGTAAGCCGAAGAACACATTCCAACCGTGAAGCATGGTGGTGGCAGCATCATGTTGTTGGGGTGCTTTGCTGTAGGAGGGACTGGTGCACTTCACAAACTAGATGGCATCACGAGAAAGGAAAGTTATGTGGATATATTGAAGCAACATCTCAAGACATCAGTTAAAGTTAAGTTAGAGTTTTGTCAAAAGATTTTGTCTTCCAGTGAGACTGCCTAGAGTGTAGCCTCCAAAGATAGCTGTGGAAAAAAGGATCACTATTCCCAATCATTTCATTTGGACAGGGGTAACCCAAACAAGATACAATAATGGCAGAGCAACTTCAACAACTTCTACAAGAACGAACCCACATCAATAAGGATTTGCAATAATCTTATTAACTTCTAGTGGCCACTGCATATCATGACAAACCAAGTCAACAGGCCGTTGCATTCCATCTCTTCTTGGACATGTCAACACTTTATCCTCAACAGTTACTAACTTATCATTGAAGTGACTAGTACACCCCACCTCAACAGTTCACATAATATACAGCTTGCAAGTAACTACCAAAATGTCCATCCAAATGGCAAAATTCTAGTCAGACTAGACTGGGAGTGCATTTAACAAATGATGTTGCAGGGTAAAGCACTGGAATGACTGCCAAAAAAGAGAGAAAAAGATCAATCTTAATGTGGTCTTCAGACTATGATTTTGAATTGTCCTGATCCCAAACAAAAACAACCACGATCTAAAGCCACACCGATGATCGAGTTAAATACTTTATAAACTTCAAACGCTGAAAACAAACAAAACTTCTGCAGCACACACAATAAACTGAAAAGCCTGGGAATTTCTATTTCTTCCATTAAAAATGTCCTCTGGATGATAAAACAACAAAAAAAACCATGAAGTCACTTGTTTGGTGTCATGGGTGTTTCTCTTCAAGCTCCCTGTAAAGTGGTGATCCAGTCATTTTTATGTTTTGTGGGCGCCAGGCGGTAAAAACTGCCAAAAGGAAAAGAGTAGAATGAGAAGTGGAAACACTACCAGAAAACTGAGTTTAGCCTGTAAAGTGGAGAGAAAAAAGAATAGCAGGGCTTTATCAAAACCCACATCACATCTTCCAGGGGTGGGCAGTGAACTTCAACAGCCTTTGACAGATGATGTGAACGAACCCAGACACAAGACTAGGGTTTGCATATCTGTATATATTTGTCATAGTTTCTGCTGTGAAAATGACCTCCAAAGGCTAGCAAGGTTGGTGGTGTTGTAAAAATGGTGGTCCATCGGACCTGTCATTAGGTGGGAGTTCCATCCCCCTAGGGTTGAAAGGATCCAATGATACTTCTGGCAGGAAATAATTCCTGAATCAACTGCAGTTAATGAACTTCAATGGGCGCAAAATTAGTGCATTTAACAAATGGAGTCTTTGCTGTAATGGACAATGACCACCAAAAAGATCAATCTTATTCTTCAAATTTGTTGGTTTACCACAGTCATCAATGAGGTCTGGGATCAACAAAACCCACAAAAACCACGTCTAGTGTGATGACCTATTTATAAACAAACGCTGAAAACAATGTAGAAACTTCTGCAACTTCTCTCTCTTTATTGAAGTGACTCCTTCCTTCAGACATCAAAAGTGTCTCCATACAGGATTTGCCAAAAGTTAAGTTAGAGTTTTGTCACAAATGGATCTTCCAAATGGACAATGACCCGAAGCATACTTCCAAAGTTGTGGCAAAATGGCTTAAGGACAACAAAGTCATGGTATTGGAGTGGCCATCACAAAGCTCTGAGCTTAATCCTATAGAAAATGTGTGGGCAGAACTGAAAAAGCGTGTGCGAGCAAGGAGGCCTACAAACCTGACACAGTTACTAATTGAGTGTATGTAAACTTCTGACCCACTGGGAATGTGATGAAAGAAATAAAAGCTGAAATAAATCATTCCCTCTACTATTATTCTGACATTTCATATTCTTAAAATAAAGTGGTGATCCTAACTGACATCAAACAGGGAATTTCTACTAGGATTAAATGTCAGGAATTGTGAAAAACTGAGTTTAAATGTACTTGGCTTAAGTTGTATGTACATTTCAGACTTCAACTGTACGTTCACCATGTCATTTTATTTGGGATAAAAGTTTGGTGAAGAAAAGGATTCAACCAGTAATTGCCCAGTGGAAACACACCTGAATCAACCTATCATTAAGTGTTTCAGTGGTTGAGTCAGGTTCCTGCAGGGGGTGCAGGCTTCTCAATACAAAAAAACCTGACTCAACTTCTCAACTCACCATCAAGTGAGTTGTTGGATCAGCTGTGTTGGTACTGGGCTGAAACACAGACCTACAATAGGCTGGAAGGGTCTCCAGTAGAGGTCGACCTCTAGTCTCCAGGACCAAGGTGGAAGAACAGTTGTCTTCTTGTAACCAATACGTGCTGAAATAAAGACCCTCTCTATTGAGCTAACATGATCGTCTTGTTTCTAGAAAATCGATGTCACCAACAAATCAGTGTTGGACCTCTTGACCAAAACAACAGAATACCTACAACCTAACCCAGGTGAGACAACACAGAATATTGACTAATGTTCAGAGTTGGTGAAGATGATATCTTTGAAGTTGGTGAAATAATGCAGAAGTTAAAGAACTTTACTATGTAGGTGAATGGTTAGGATGAATGGATGGAAGTGGTGGATGGATGGATGGATGGTTAGGATGGATGGAAGGGGTGGATGGATGGATAGATGGATGGAAGGAAGGAAGGGGTAGATGGATGGATGGAAGGAAGGAAGGAAGGAAGGAAGGAAGGAAGGGATGGATGGATGGATGGATGGATGGAAGGGGTAGATGGATGGATGGATGAATGGATGGATGGAAGTGATGAATGAATGGATGGATGGATGGATGGAAGGGGTAGATGGATGGATGGATGGATGGATGGATGGATGGATGGATGGATGGATGGATGGATGGATGGATGGATGGATGGATGGATGGATCAGGTGGATGGATGGATGGAAGTGATGAATGAATGGATGGATGGATGGATGGATGGATGGATGGATGGATGGATGGATGGATGGATGGATGGATGGATGGATGGATGGATGGATGGATGGATGGATGGATGGATGGATGGATGGATGGATGGATGGATGGATGGATGGATGGATGGATGGATGGATGATGGATGGATGGATGGATGAAGGGGTGGATGGATGGATGGATCAGGTGGATGGATGGATGGATGGATGAAGGGGTGGATGGATGGATGGATGGATCAGGTGGATGGATGGATGGATGGATGGATGGAAGGGGTGGATGGATGGAAGGATGGATGGATGGATGGATGGATGGATGGAAGGGGTGGATGGATGGATGGATGGATGGAAGGGTTGGAAGTGATGAATGAATGGTTGGATTGATGGATGGATGGATGGAAGGGGTGGTTGGATGGATGGAAGGGGTGGATGGATAGATGGATGGATGGATGGATGGGGTGGATGGATGGGGTGGATGGATGGGGTGGATGGATGGATGGATGGATGGAAGAGGTGGATGGATCAGGTGGATGGATGGATGGATGGATGAAGGGGTGGATGGATGGATGGATGGATCAGGTGGATGGATGGATGGATGGATGGATGGAAGGAAGGGGTGGATGGATGGAAGGGATGGATGGATGGATGGATGGATGGATGGATGGAAGGGGTGGATGGATGGATGGATGGATGGAAGGGTTGGAAGTGATGAATGAATGGTTGGATTGATGGATGGATGGATGGAAGGGGTGGTTGGATGGATGGAAGGGGTGGATGGATAGATGGATGGATGGATGGATGGGGTGGATGGATGGGGTGGATGGATGGGGTGGATGGATGGATGGATGGATGGAAGAGGTGGATGGATGGATGGATGGATGGATGGATGGATGGATGGATGGATGGAAGAGGTGGATGGATGGATGGATGGATGGATGGATGGAAGGGTTGGATGGATGGAAGAGGTGGTTGGATGATGGAAGGGTTGGATGGATGGAAGAGGTGTATGGATGGATGGGGTGGATGGATGGATGGATGGATGGAAGGAAGGGTTGGATGGATGGAAGAGGTGTATGGATGGAAGGGGTGGATGGAAGGGGTGGATGGATGGAAGAGGTGGTTGGATGATGGAAGGGTTGGATGGATGGGAGAGGTGTATGGATGGATGGGGTGGATGGATGGATGGATGGATGGATGGAAGGAAGAGGTGGATGGATGGATGGATGGATGGATGGATGGAAGGGGTGGATGGATGGATGGAAGGGGTGGATGGATGGATGGATGGATGGATGGAAGGGGTGGATGGATGGATGGAAGGGGGATGGATGGATGGATGGATGGATGGATGGAAGGGGTGGATGGATGGATGGAAGGGGTGGATGGATGGATGGATGGACGGATGGGGTGGACAGATGGATGGATGGATGAAGGGATGGGTGGATGGATGGGGTGGACAGATGGATGGATTGGATGGATGAAGGGATGGATGGAGGGAGTGGATGGATGGATGGATGGATGGATGGATGGATGGATGGATGGATGGATGGATGGATGGTGGATGGATGGATGGATGGATGGATGGATGGATGGATGGAAGAGGTGTAGGGATGGAAGGGGTGGATGGAAGTGTTGGATGGATGGAAGGGGTGGATGGATGGATGGATGGATGGATGGATGGATGGATGGATGGATGGATGGATGGATGGATGGATGGATGGATGGAAGGAAGGGGTGGATGGATGGATGGATGGATGGACGGATGGGGTGAACAGATGGATGGATGGATGGATGGATGGATGGATGGATGGATGATGGATGGAGGGATGGATGGATGGATGAGGTGGATGGATGGATGGATGGATGGATGAAGGGATGGATGGATGGATGGAGGGAGTGGATGGATGAAGGGATGGATGGATGGATGGATGGAGGGGGTGGATGGATAGATGGAAGGGGTGGATAGATGGATGGAAGTGTTGGATGGATGGAAGAGGTGGTTGGATGGATGGAAGGGGTGGATGGATGGATGGGTAGATGGATGGGTGGATGGATGGGGAGATGGATGGATGGGTAGATGGATGGGTGGATGGATGGATGGATGAAAGCAAGTCAGCAGTGTGATGCATGGTGGTATGTTGCTGGTGACAAATAAAACAAACACAAATAAAAAGTGATCACTCCATGTGTTTTGCTGTAGCTTCCAGAGCCAAGTTGGGGATGTTAAACACAGTGTCGAAGATGAGAGGACAGGTGAAGACCACAGGATACCCACAGACCGAGGGCCTACTGGGGGACTGTATGATGCGCTATGGACATGATCTGGGAGACCAGTCCTCCTTCGGTATAAATCACACACACACACGTTCAGCACACATACGTGCACACACACACACAGACACACACGCTGTGCTATGTGAGGGCTGTAAGGAGCACGAGAGGAAGCCTTTGAAAAGCTTTTCATCCTAACCTGACTGTGTACATGCCCACCAACCCACCCACCCACCCACGCTCACACACACACACACACACACACACACACACACACACACACACACACACACACACACACACACACACACACACACACACACACACACACACACACACACACACACACACACACACACACACACACACACACACACACACACCCTGTGTGCAGCCAGCTAGTCTGTACTGTGTTTCCGCCTGTGAAAACCTGTGGCTTTGTTGAGCTGCTTCCCGTCTCAACTCTGACACCTGGTGGCTACAAAACGTACTTACTCTGAACATGGGTTTTGATCATATCATTAGTATAGGCCCAGTTTCCCAGACACAAATTAAGGGTAGTTCTAGACTAAAGCCCATGTTCCCATCTTAGTGAAAGATTATGGCCAGGACTCAATGGAAGGTGTGCTATAGGGCAGTACACTTGACAGCAGACAATGCGCCTTTTAAAATACATTCGGAGATCACATTCATAATAAATGCTGCGAATGTTGGTTCAAGCATGAATAACCTTCAACAGTGTGCTGCTCTGTGAATGAATCCCAGCCTAGACTTCATCTGTGTCTTGAAAACCAGACCTTAATGTTCAATATAAACTTCAAACAGGTGTTACATTATCCAGTTATCAACTATCTAGAAACCAAATCATTATTTCTCAGGGATCTCGATTTTAACTTTGCAATTCCATTGAATAATGCACACTGATTTGGAATTCTATATAGAATTGCTAGATAGTTAATTAATTGATCCTGCATCACCTTCTTGCTTGTTAGCGACACATGAATTCAGTGAAAGTGGCCCATGCGGGAATCAAACCCTCAACCCTGGTGTTTGCTAGCACCTTACTCTCAAACCCACTCACCATCACAACCACCATGTTTCTGTTTCACGTGTTTCGCTCGTATCTGACAGCAGGGTCGTATTATGTTAAACCGTAGAAAAAGGTTTTGCAACAGAAAATGAAAACAAGTGTTTCTTATTGGACAAGTTCGGGTAGGTCCCTCCCAGTTTTGGCCTGTTTTCTTCTGTTTGGTACCTTGTGAATACGACCCAGGTGTTTTTTTCTGCAGGCGGTGCGTTGGTGGACATCGGTGAGGCCATGAGGCAGATGGCCGAAGTGAAAGACTCTCTGGACATCAGTGTCAAACAAAACTTTATTGACCCGCTCCAGAACTTACAGGACAAAGACCTCAAGGAGATCACGGTCAGTGGTATATTACATCTCAGTGTCTATTAGCTTTCAGAACTCCAGGTGTGCATCACAAATGGCACCCTATTCCCTATATAGTGCACTACTTTTGACCAGGGCCCATATGGGATGTGCATAAAAGTTGTATACTTGCAATTTTGTAAAGTTGTATTTTGCAATGTTTAATTTGTATGTTATGTTATAAGGTTCATGAAGGTTTTGAGGAGGGCCGTCGTCAATTCCTCCTGGGAAGAGCCTCTGTACTGCCCCATATTGGCCCTTGTCAATCATCTCTCCTGATTGTCTTGTGTGCAGCATCACCTGAAGAAGCTGGAGGGGAGGCGGTTGGACTTTGACTATAAGAAGAAGCGTCAGGGGAAGGTGCCTGACGAGGAGATCCGTCAGGCGGTTGAAAAGTTTGAGGAGAGCAAAGAGCTGGCCGAGAGGAGCATGTTCAACTTCCTGGAGAACGATGTGAGTGAATAGTAGAGGCATACGCTACCTGTTGTAACAGTTCTCGCTCTCTCGTTACCACCCTCTGAAAAAGAGTGCCACCATGTGGTGGTCTGCAATAGAGGTGCCGGTTTCCATTATAGGTGAACTGTCCTAGCGCCCCGGTTAGAGGATGGAGATGACCAGTAGGAGGCAGGGATACAATTCACACATTACCATACACCAAACAGACACACACACACACACACACACACACACACACACACACACACACACACACACACACACACACACACACACACACACACACACACACACACACACACACACACACACACACACACACACACACACACACACACACAGCAAAGAGGAAGAGGAATAGAATCGTTGAAAGTGGTTTTGTGGTCAGTGATGCACAAACACACGATTGGGAAGTCCAGGCTTGTAGGAAGGGTCCAGGGTGAGTTGTATTGAGGTGGCAGGTAGCCTAGTGGTTTGAGCGTTGGGCCTGTAACCAAAAGGTTGCAGGATCGAATCCCTGAGCTGACAAGGTAAAAATCTGTTGTTCTGCCCCTGAACAAGGCAGTTAACCCATTGTTCCCTGGTAGGCCTTTCTTAACTGTCTTGCCTAGTTAAATAAAGGTAAATATATATATATAAACATTAAGGTGGTGCAGAGTTATTGTCCTTGTAGGAAGGGGTGAGTTGAGGTGGTGCAGAGTTCTTGTCCTTGTAGGAAGGGGTGAGTTGTGTTGAGGTGGTGCAGAGTTCTTGTCCTTGTAGGAAGGGGTGAGTTGTGTTGAGGTGGTGCAGAGTTCTTGTCCTTGTAGGAAGGGTTGAGGTGGTGCAGAGTTCTTGTCCTTGTAGGAAGGGGTGAGTTGTGTTGAGGTGGTGCAGAGTTCTTGTCCTTGTGGGAAGGGGTGAGTTGAGGTGGTGCAGAGTTCTTGTCCTTGTAGGAAGGGGTGAGTTGAGGTGGTGCAGAGTTCTTGTCCTTGTAGGAAGGGGTGAGTTGAGGTGGTGCAGAGTTCTTGTCCTTTTGTAGGAAGGGCCCAGTGGTCAGTTGTGTTGAGGTGGTGCAGAGTTCTTGTCCTTGTAGGAAGGGGTGAGTTGTGTTGAGGTGGTGCAGAGTTCTTCTGACCTGTTGTCTCTCTGCACCCCCTGTGTCCAACTAAAGAACAGGCTTGAATAGGTCTGTTACCTCACCAGATAGGACCTGTGATTGGCTGACCAGGTCAGCTGACTGTGTTCCCTGGTAACCTGGCCCCTACCAGGCCTGAGGCTGAGGTGGGGAATGGTAGCCTCTGCTGCAGCTGAAAAGTCACAGAGTTTATCTCTATGTTCTAACCAGAGAGAGGGTTCAGTGAGGGTTTCATGATTAAAGTTATAGGGTTTTGTAAACACGTTCTCTCTGTCTGTGACACTCGCTGGAGCTCTGAGGCCTAAACACCCTGCCAGCAGAATCAATCAAGCAGTGTGGTGCCAAGACAGCTTCTCCCTGAATGTCAGCAAGACAAAGGAGCTGGTCGTGGACTACAGGAAACAGAGAGCCGAGCACGCCCCCATTCACATCGACGGTGCTGTAGTGGAGCAGGTTGAGAGCTTCAAGTTCCTCGGTGTCCTCATCACTAAGGATCTATCATGGTCCAAACACACCTCCTCAGGAGGCAGAAAATATTAGGCATGGGCCCTCAGATCCTCAAAACGTTTTACAGCTGCACCATTGAGAGCATCTTGACTGGCTGCATCACCACTTGGTATGGCAACAGCTTGGCATCCAACTGCAAGGTACCACAGAGGATAGTGCGGACGGCCCGGTACATCACTGGCGCCGTGCTCCCTGCCATCCAGGACCTCTATACCAGGCGATGTCAGAGGAAGGCCCAACATTTCTTCAAAGACTCCAACCATCCAAGTCATATGCTGTTCTCTCTGTTACTGCATGTCAAGTGGTACCGATGCACCAAATCTGGAACCAACAGGACCCTGAACAGCTTCTACCCCCAAGCCATAAGACTGATAAATAGTTAGTTAAATAGTTCACCAAATAGCGTTGACCCTTTTTGCACTAACTTTTTTGACTCATCACATACGCTGCTGCTACTGTTTATTACCTGTCCCTTTATCCTAGTTATATGTACCTATCTACCTCAATACCTATTACCCCTGCACATCAACTCAGTACTGGTACCTCTTGTATATAGATAAGTTATTACCTCATACCCCTGCACATCAACCTAGTACTGGTACCTCTTGTATATAGATAAGTTATTACCTCATACCCCTGCACATCAACCTAGTACTGGTACCTCTTGTATATAGATAAGTTATTACCTCATACCCCTGCACATCAACCTAGTACTGGTACCTCTTGTATATAGATAAGTTATTACCTCATACCCCTGCACATCAACCTAGTACTGGTACCTCTTGTATATAGATAAGTTATTACCTCATACCCCTGCACATCAACCTAGTACTGGTACCTCTTTTATATAGATAAGTTATTACCTCATACCCCTGCACATCAACTCAGTACTGGTACCTCTTGTATATAGATAAGTTATTACCTCATACCCCTGCACATCAACCTAGTACTGGTACCTCTTGTATATAGATCAGTTATTACCTCATACCCCTGCACATCAACTCAGTACTGGTACCTCTTGTATATAGATAAGTTATTACCTCATACCCCTGCACATCAACCTAGTACTGGTACCTCTTGTATATAGATAAGTTATTACCTCATACCCCTGCACATCAACCTAGTACTGGTACCTCTTGTATATAGATAAGTTATTACCTCATACCCCTGCACATCAACCTAGTACTGGTACCTCTTGTATATAGATAAGTTATTACCTCATACCCCTGCACATCAACCTAGTACTGGTACCTCTTGTATATAGATAAGTTATTACCTCATACCCCTGCACATCAACCTAGTACTGGTACCTCTTGTATATAGATAAGTTATTACCTCATACCCCTGCACATCAACTCAGTACTGGTACCTCTTGTATATAGATAAGTTATTACCTCATACCCCTGCACATCAACCTAGTACTGGTACCTCTTGTATATAGATCAGTTATTACCTCATACCCCTGCACATCAACTCAGTACTGGTACCTCTTGCATAGAGATAAGTTATTACCTCATATAGATAAGTTATTACCTCATACCCCTGCACATCAACTCAGTACTGGTACCTCTTGTATATAGATAAGTTATTACCTCATACCCCTGCACATCAACTCAGTACTGGTACCTCTTGTATATAGATAAGTTATTACCTCATACCCCTGCACATCAACTCAGTACTGGTACCTCTTGTATATAGATAAGTTATTACCTCATACCCCTGCACATCAACCTAGTACTGGTACCTCTTGTATATAGATCAGTTATTACCTCATACCCCTGCACATCAACTCAGTACTGGTACCTCTTGTATATAGATAAGTTATTACCTCATACCCCTGCACATCAACTCAGTACTGGTACCTCTTGTATAGAGATAAGTTATTACCTCATACCCCTGCACATCAACCTAGTACTGGTACCTCTTGTATATAGCCAAGTTATTACCTCATACCCCTGCACATCAACTCAGTACTGGTACCTCTTGTATAGAGATAAGTTATTACCTCATACACCTGCACATCAACTCAGTACTGGTACCTCTTGTATATAGCCAAGTTATTACCTCATACCCCTGCACATCAACCTAGTACTGGTACCTCTTGTATATAAGTAAGTTATCATCAACTCAGTACTGGTACCTCTTGTATATAAGTTACAAGTTACTCATTATGTATCTATTATTACTTTTATTATTACGTGTTTTACTTTTCTATTATTTCTCAATTTTCTTTTCCATTAGAAAGCATTTCACTGTTAGTCCACACCTGTTGGTTACGAAGCATGAAAAAATACAGCAGGATTTGAATCAGAATAAGTTGTCTATCCCGTATTGACAACAATAGTTGTCACAAAGTGCAGTACTTTACAGTACAATCTCAATGTCAATCTTACCAAGAAATAGTTCACTACATGTTCTTCATACAAGATAAAGTGCTTGATAAGATGGATAATATTCTTGTGTTGTGTGTTTGGTAGGTGGAGCAGGTGAGTCAGCTGTCAGCGTTGGTTGAGGCGGCGTTAGACTACCACCGTCAGTCCTTGGAGATCCTAGAAGACCTCAACACCCAACTACAAAACAGGCAACTAACTAACTACAGCTATCACACTCCACAGTCCCTAAACAGCCTGCCTCCTCGTCTCCTTCCCTTATTCTGCACTGATGTGAAAGAGCTGGACACGTGAAAGCAACTCCCTAGTGAGCATCCGCCATTTTGCTTTCACCTTTTCAGTTTTCAATTCAGTAATTCTGATTCAAGTTGAAATTCACTGCCTGAATTAAAAAATCATCCTCAGTTCACATTCTAATTGCACTAAATTGTAAACCAAATTGAAGGAAAACCAAACAATTGAAGGAAAACCAACCAGTTGAAGGAAACAGGACAAGGACAGGAGGAAACCACTTTAGACTATGCAGCCAGTAATGTACACATGTTGCTGGGCCACAGTGGATAACATCATAATGCCTCTCACAGGGTATCCTCAGCCAGTAATGTACACATGTTGTTGGGCCACAGTGCCTCTCACAGGGTATCCTCAGCCAGTAATGTACACATACCATCATAATGCCTCTCACAGGGTATCCTCAGCCAGTAATGTACACATGTTGTTGGGCCACAGTGGATAACATCATAATGCCTCTCACAGGGTATCCTCAGCCAGTAATGTACACATGTTGTTGGGCCACAGTGGATAACATCATAATGCCTCTCACAGGGTATCCTCAGCCAGTAATGTACACATGTTGTTGGGCCACAGTGGATAACATCATAATGCCTCCCACAGGATATCCTCAGCCAGCAGTCGACCGAAGAGAGAATTTAAACCAAAGTCCATCATGAGCAACATTGAGACCATAGACAACACTCAACACAATGGAACATATAGCTCCTCACTCAAGTCATCAGGTACTGTACTGTACGATAGTGTGTGTGTGTGTGTGTGTGTGTGTGTGTGTGTGTGTGTGTGTGTGTGTGTGTGTGTGTGTGTGTGTGTGTGTGTGTGTGTGTGTGTGTGTGTGTGTGTGTGTGTGTGTGTGTGTGTGTGTGTGTGTGTGTGTGTGTGTGTGTGTGTGTGTGTGTGTGTGTGTGTGTTTATCAATTCTGCTCATATTTGTTTTGATCAGCCCCATCAGTTTGTCCATGTTATCCTTTCACCCATTGTTATTTTTCCCAAGTCATAAGTCATGTTATATGTGTCTGTGGTTCTTTGCAGACATCCAGATCAACCACACAGTAAATGGAAATGGGAAAAGTAGGTATACTTGGACTGATCACATCAAACAGGTGTCGCACCCCTACATAGTCTTAAAAATGACTTATTCTGCCTCTCTAGAGATAATCTGAGACAAATCAAAACTCCTGTGAAGTCATGATCATTTTTAGCCAAATAATAACTTGCAAGTTCTCTGGCTCCATCAATGTGACTTTAAAAAAGCAGTTTTCTGCCCTCATGTGGTTAGAGGGTGTAACAACCTCCATGAAAATGACTCTGGGTTAAACCATTAGTGGGAGAAATGCAAAACTGCCTCAGGATCAGCATCTAAGGTCAACTTCACCCTACACCGCTAAGAGCAGTTACAAATAGCTCACTGAAAAGATCACATCTGTAATAGGTTTAACAGATTAAGATAAAAGCTGTTATCCCCTCAGATTAAAGTTTGTCAGTCAGTTTATTTTTGTGATATCCAATTGGTAGTTATAGTCTTGTCCCATCGCTGCAACTCCTGTACGGACTCGGGAGAGGTGAAGGTCGAGAACCCTCCGAAACACGACCCCGCCAAGCCTCACTGCTTCTTGACACACTGCTCGCTTAACCCGGAAGCCAGCGTTTCGGAAGCCAGTGTTTCCTCCGCACCAACGTGTCGGAGGAAACACTGTACAGCTTGCGACCGAAGTCAGCGTGCATGCACCTGGCCCGCCACAAGGAGCCGCTAGAGCACGATGGGACAATTACATCCCGTCTGGCCAAACCCTCCCCTAACCCGGACGACGCTGGGCCAATTGTGTGCCGCCTCATTGGTCTCCCAGTCACGGCCAGCTGCAACACAGCCTGGGATCAAACCCGGGTCTGTAGTGACGCCTCTAGCACTGCGATGCAGTGCGCCACTCGGGAGGCATCAGTCAATTTATTATTCATTCATCAGATATTGGTTGCTGTTTCAACCATGGCAGGAGTCCTCATGTCATGAGTAGGGTCGGGTCGCAAAAGTCACGTATATTTCAACAACTAAAAAATCGTGTTGGAAGATTCCTGGAATCAGGATTGAAAAAGCAGTTCAACCGGGGGTCATCCTTTGAGGATTTCTGGAAAACCTGGGAATTTTAGGAAAGTTACAGGCATTGTGTTTGTTGGTGCTTGTCTCATCTTCCATCTCCATGTTTCTGCATCCATCTCTCACCCAGCTGATCCCTTCACCACCGTTCCTCTGTCCTGGCCAGAGAGTCCCACTTTCAACGGCCACCGTGAGTAACACACACACACACACACACACACACACACACACACACACACACACACACACACACACACACACACACACACACACACACACACACACACACACACACACACACACACACACACACACACACACACACATGCGCACCGTCATACCTTGGTCCAACAACAACCCAGTCTACTGTAACTGTCCTCTACTCCTCCATACTGTCACTATCACACCACTGTCTGTTTGTCTTAATGTGTTGGATTTGTTTTGCTGCACCAACCCACATCAGATCCTTATCAGAGGAAGAGACACTCCTGGGAACAGAAGACGATACATGCTGGTGTTTGACAGTTCTCTATTTTTACCCCCTCTCCTCCTACCCCCATCCCCCTCTCCTCCTACCCCCATCCCCCTCTCCTCCTACCCCCATCCCCCTCTCCTCCTACCCCCATCCCCCTCTCCTCCTACCCCCATCCCCTTCTCCTCCTAACCCCATCCCCCTCTCCTCCTACCCCATCCCCCTCTCCTCCTACCCCCATCCCCCTCTCCTCCTACCCCCATCCCCCTCTCCTCCTACCCCCATCCCTCTCTCCTCCTACCCCCATCCCTCTCTCCTCCTACCCCCATCCCCCTCTCCTCCTAACCCCATCCCCCTCTCCTCCTCCCTCCCTCACCCCTTATCCTCCCTCTCCCCCCACCCCTTCTCCTCCCTCCCTCCAGAATCGGAGGTGCTGGACCAGCCGTGTGCCAGGTCCCTGTATGACTTTGAGCCAGAGAACGATGGTGAGCTGGGCTTTAAGGAGGGTGACATCATCATCCTCACCAACCAGATAGATGACAACTGGTACGAAGGCATGATAAACGGAGACTCTGGCTTCTTCCCAATCAACTATGTGGAGGTTATCGTACCCCTGCCCCAGTGAGACAGGAACGGACAGGACACCACCCAATCAGGGACCAATCTCCAGAGCCCAACCTCCTCACAGCCTCCCCTAGTTCCTACACCCTATGCACCTGTGGAGATCTGAGAGGATGTTGTTATTTTGATTTCAGAGTTATTTCCATATAGATTGCACCGGTCGAATCCGCTCAGATCTCCACAGGTGCATAGGGCGCAGGGTCTTGGTGTTGATTTGGGATTATACACAGTGTCCATTTCATCAGACTTCAATCCCCACCCTCAAGCCTCCTGTCATCAACCCCCAGCCTCCAGTCCCTACCCTTACATCCTCAACCTTAGAAACACAGTACTCAATCCCAAATCGACCCTATACCCTAGACACTTTCGTAGATCTGAAAAGATTGGACAGGTATAAGGAAGGAAGTGGACATTCTAAGCAGCATATCAGAAGGCAGAATGAAGCTAATCTGATCTTTTTAATACCAATCCTTTAAGATCAATAGGAGTGTGTAGGGGTTAGAGGGAATATGGGTTTATTTGGGATTTCAGCATAACTCTCAGCACAACAACTCTCAGCACAACAACTCCTAGCACAACAACTCCTAGCACAAACCTGTCTAATTTATTGTCAAAACGACATGTAATCCCTAGTCTCAGACTACAACCCTCTAATACCCCAGCACCCACACAGCCCCTAACCCAAACCACAAACTTCATGAAATCGTCATATGAAATTGATCACAACACACTTCATCAAAGTCCTCCTCAGATGACCACGCCTTGCTTTTCGCCACAGTCATTCAATAAGTGTACAACTTTTCTCTTTGTCTTTTACAATATTTATTTTCTACATTGTTCTTTTCATGGTTTGTGGAATGTGAAAATCAGGGTTCCTCCCCCAAACTGTGTTCCATTTGGAGCAGCTCCAGGTGAAGCCATCAGACAAGACGACTAAAATAATCACCTGACAATCGCTGTGTAATAGGTGTGGACTAACTGAAGAAAAGTCATTCCAGGTTATCAAAGAGGATGCTTTTCTCATGATCTGCCACCATGAGAAAACAAAATGGAGTCTCCTGGAAAAATCCACATTGCTACTGTGCATCTCCATTTGGTTCGGGTTTTCCTGTGTAACTCTTCTTCAAGTGTTGATGTTGAGTTAGGAGTGGTCTTTTTGTTCCTTTTCTCTGCTGTTATCTGTAGGGCCAGGAGTTATGCCTGACCATGTTACCTGACCAATACAAACTCTCGTCCATAGTTCTAGGTTATTATAGGCTTTAACATGTGCCCAGAGTTGTTCCTGTTGTCCGTCTGCCTGCTTGTCTGCCTGTTGTGCTCTTAAGTGTTATCCCAAACACATATTTTTAAACTGTAAGGAACTAATTTTACAACTCTGAATGTCCCTCTCTCTCTCTGTGTTTACATGGTCTGGTCTTACTGTGACGTAAAGGCTCCTCTAAGGACTGTACCACTGTTCTGTGTCAGATGGGGGTAAATGCCTTGACCCACTTGGACCGTTTAAGTGCTTTTTAAAATGTTGTCTGTATTGCACTGAAGCTGTAGACCCGAACGCACACCTCCGGACATGCACATACTGTCTGTTTTCTAGTTTCTCCTCAAGCACTGCACTTTCTATGTCCTTCACCATGAGAGTACAGTACCGTCTGATGGTGAATAAATAGATTGATATGGACCACGATATGTACTGTATGTGATGAAACAGTTTGTCTGCCATGTAACGTCAGACCACCATTGTAGATTGAATGAAGTCTCCAAATGATACACATTAAAGGCACACTTTGTCACTTTTCTTTCCCCTGTGGTCGTGCCACAAAGTACTTACACACTCCAAACCAAACTAACATTGTTTGATTCACATCAGTCAGGCTCTTCTTTGTCTTTGTACTTTGCACTTGCAAAGACTCTCAAGCCTTCAAAACAAACAGGTGTTATCTAAAGCCTCACAGGTGACCAGAAATAGAAGCAATGAAGTGTGCCTTTAATGAGATATGCCTGTCTAGTATCATGTCTGAAGTCCGATAACCCTGGGCTTATTTAGGAAGTGCAGCATTGCTCTGACCTGACCTTCTAATTGACACGTCTCTTTAGCCTGATAGTTGGTTTTTAACTGCCAATAGTCTCTCTCTCTCTCTCTGCTGAGAATGGAATTCATCAGAGCCCTATAATAAGTATTATGTACTGTGTATATATAGCTCTGGGCTTTATATGTTCCCCATTCAACAGAATGGATAACTCTAGAAGGATTGAACAACAATGCCATAACTGAATCATCAGCATGGATGGTCATTTGTTTTCCTTTTTCATTTAGAAAAACAGTATTTGAAAAGCCACTGTAGTGTGTGGACATTCCCTTTACCCAAAGCCACTGTAGTGTGTGGACATTCCCTTTACCCAAAAGCCACTGTAGTGTGTGGACATTCCCTTTACCCAAAAGTCACTGTAGTGTGTGGACATTCCCTTTACCCAAAGCCACTGTAGTGTGTGGACATTCCCTTTACCCAAAAGTCACTGTAGTGTGTGGACATTCCCTTTACCCAAAAGCCACTGTAGTGTGTGGACATTCCCTTTACCCAAAAGTCACTGTAGTGTGTGGACATTCCCTTTACCCAAAAGTCACTGTAGTGTGTGGACATTCCCTTTACCCAAAAGTCACTGTAGTGTGTGGACATTCCCTTTACCCAAAAGTCACTGTAGTGTGTGGACATTCCCTTTACCCAAAAGTCACTGTAGTGTGTGGACATTCCCTTTACCCAAAAGTCACTGTAGTGTGTGGACATTCCCTTTACCCAAAGCCACTGTAGTGTGTGGACATTCCCTTTACCCAAAAGCCACTGTAGTGTGTGGACATTCCCTTTACCCAAAAGCCACTGTAGTGTGTGGACATTCCCTTTACCCAAAAGCCACTGTAGTGTGTGGACATTCCCTTTACCCAAAAGCCACTGTAGTGTGTGGACATTCCCTTTACCCAAAAGCCACTGTAGTGTGTGGACATTCCCTTTACCCAAAAGCCACTGTAGTGTGTGGACATTCCCTTTACCCAAAAGCCACTGTAGTGTGTGGACATTCCCTTTACCCAAAAGTAGTGTGTGGACACTGTAGTGTGTGGACATTCCCTTTACCCAAAAGTCACTGTAGTGTGTGGACATTCCCTTTACCCAAAGCCACTGTAGTGTGTGGACATTCCCTTTACCCAAAAGCCACTGTAGTGTGTGGACATTCCCTTTACCCAAAAGTCACTGTAGTGTGTGGACATTCCCTTTACCCAAAAGTCCACTGTAGTGTGTGGACATTCCCTTTACCCAAAAGTCACTGTAGTGTGTGGACATTCCCTTTACCCAAAAGTCACTGTAGTGTGTGGACATTCCCTTTACCCAAAAGTCACTGTAGTGTGTGGACATTCCCTTTACCCAAAAGTCACTGTAGTGTGTGGACATTCCCTTTACCCAAAAGTCACTGTAGTGTGTGGACATTCCCTTTACCCAAAAGTCACTGTAGTGTGTGGACATTCCCTTTACCCAAAAGCCACTGTAGTGTGTGGACATTCCCTTTACCCAAAAGCCACTGTAGTGTGTGGACATTCCCTTTACCCAAAAGCCACTGTAGTGTGTGGACATTCCCTTTACCCAAAAGCCACTGTAGTGTGTGGACATTCCCTTTACCCAAAAGTCACTGTAGTGTGTGGACATTCCCTTTACCCAAAAGTCACTGTAGTGTGTGGACATTCCCTTTACCCAAAAGACATTCCCTTTACCCAAAAGCCACTGTAGTGTGTGGACATTCCCTTTACCCAAAAGTCACTGTAGTGTGTGGACATTCCCTTTACCCAAAAGTCACTGTAGTGTGTGGACATTCCCTTTACCCAAAAGTCACTGTAGTGTGTGGACATTCCCTTTACCCAAAAGTCACTGTAGTGTGTGGACATTCCCTTTACCCAAAAGTCACTGTAGTGTGTGGACATTCCCTTTACCCAAAAGTCACTGTAGTGTGTGGACATTCCCTTTACCCAAAAGTCACTGTATTGTGTGGACATTCCCTTTACCCAAAAGTCACTGTAGTGTGTGGACATTCCCTTTACCCAAAAGTCATTGTAGTGTGTGGACATTCCCTTTACCCAAAAGTCCGGATTGGGTTTTTCTACCAAAATACACTTAAACATTCTGAAGCATCTTCTTTCTCTAAGTATAACCATGTTCTGGACCAACTACACGAACTAAACAACAGGGGAAATGTAGGACCATATCTAAAGGTAATACACACTGTTTTCATATTGCTAGTGAATATGGAAAACCCCTGTTTGTATGATTTAAAAGAAAGACTGTAGCCATGGATTTGATTGTGAGAGAAAACAGATTTTTGTAGGAGGCAGCATAAGAAATGGAAAAACCTTCACTGTGGAAGAAGATAGTTCTGAAGCCCAACCCTTCTGTTCTGTAATAGCCTGCTGCTTTCTCAAGGTGTCTGTCTGATGGTTGACAGTGTGTGTCCCTCCCATTTGGGACAAAGCCACTGTGTGATGACTGAGATGACACCTCCCCAACACTACAGCTGGACTATATGTCCATGTCCACTGTTACTGTTCTGTTTGCTCTACTTAACCAGCTCTGAAACCTCTCTGTTCAGTGTCACTTCACCCCAAACTTAGTCCATGTCCACTGTTACTGTTCTCTCTGCTCTACTTAACCAGCTCTGAAACCTTTCTGTTCAGTGTCACTTTGCCCCAAACTTAGTCCATGTCCACTGTTACTGTTCTCTCTGCTCTACTTAATCAGCTCTGTAACCTCTCTGTTCAGTGTCACTTCACCCCAAACTTAGTCCATGTCCACTGTTACTGTTCTCTCTGCTCTACTTAACCAGCTCTGAAACCTCTCTGTTCAGTGTCACTTCACCCCAAACTTAGTCCATGTCCACTGTTACTGTTCTGTTTGCTCTACTTAACCAGCTCTGAAACCTCTCTGTTCAGTGTCACTTCACCCCAAACTTAGTCCATGTCCACTGTTACTGTTCTCTCTGCTCTACTTAACCAGCTCTGAAACCTTTCTGTTCAGTGTCACTTTGCCCCAAACTTAGTCCATGTCCACTGTTACTGTTCTCTCTGCTCTACTTAATCAGCTCTGTAACCTCTCTGTTCAGTGTCACTTCACCCCAAACTTAGTCCATGTCCACTGTTACTGTTCTCTCTGCTCTACTTAACCAGCTCTGAAACCTCTCTGTTCAGTGTCACTTCACCCCAAACTTAGTCCATGTCCACTGTTACTGTTCTCTCTGCTCTACTTAACCAGCTCTGAAACCTCTCTGTTCAGTGTCACTTCACCCCAAACTTAGTCCATGTCCACTGTTACTGTTCTCTCTGCTCTACTTAATCAGCTCTGAAACCTCTCTGTTCAGTGTCACTTCACCCCAAACTTAGTCCATGTCCACTGTTACTGTTCTCTCTGCTCTACTTAACCAGCTCTGAAACCTCTCTGTTCAGTGTCACTTCACCCCAAACTTAGTCCATGTCCACTGTTACTGTTCTCTCTGCTCTACTTAATCAGCTCTGTAACCTCTCTGTTCAGTGTCACTTCACCCCAAACTTAGTCCATGTCCACTGTTACTGTTCTCTCTGCTCTACTTAACCAGCTCTGAAACCTCTCTGTTTGTTCAGTGTCACTTCACCCCAAACTTAGTCCATGTCCACTGTTACTGTTCTCTCTGCTCTACTTAATCAGCTCTGTAACCTCTCTGTTCAGTGTCACTTCACCCCAAACTTAGTCCATGTCCACTGTTACTGTTCTCTCTGCTCTACTTAACCAGCTCTGAAACCTCTCTGTTCAGTGTCACTTCACCCCAAACTTAGTCCATGTCCACTGTTACTGTTCTCTCTGCTCTACTTAACCAGCTCTGTAACCTCTCTGTTCAGTGTCACTTCACCCCAAACTTAGTCCATGTCCACTGTTACTGTTCTCTCTGCTCTACTTAATCAGCTCTGAAACCTCTCTGTTCAGTGTCACTTCACCCCAAACTTAGTCGATGGAAACTGGCTGTACATACTTCATCACCTCCTTTTTGTATTGTATTTATTTTCTGGAACATAATCTATATAAAATGTGTTTTATTGATGTTGTAAATGAATATATTCATACGTACTGTATATTGCGTAAATAAATGAAAAGCAAATACTGAGCCATCTTTGATGTTGTTTTAAAATAGTTGAATAACTTTGAACACGTTTGCCTTTTCAGTATTTATTTGTTCCTACCATACACAGCACAGTTCCAGTATGTATGAGTCTCTATACACTCACCTTAGCAGGTTGGGCTCAGTTCCATTCCAACGACCAACACAGTGAATGAAAAACATTTAAAAATGAGTATTGAAAGTGATGGACAATTAATTCCTTTCCTGAATAGACTTGAGTGGAAATGGAATTGACTTCAGCCCTTCCATAGATTCAATTATACAAATGATATAAATAACCCTCATAATTGAGGGCTCAGAGCCCTGCTACGAAGTAGCATTTTCCACATATAGGACAATTGACACGCACAGAAATGACCTTGGTACAGTACAACATTGGTGGAAAATGTACATTTTCATCCTTTTAGTGGATTTCAGGTTTTAAGACTCACCAAGTATATCATGTCTATAGACCAGTGATTCCCAGATGGCAGGAGAGGGCTGAAATCTTTTGGGTTGTGGCTGGAACGACTTGTTCTATTCTAGCTTTAGTCAAAAAGGTTGAGTCAGTCAAAATGTGCCTCTATTCCTAAAGGTTTTTGTGAGTCATAAATGCTTGAGAACCACAGTTGTAAACAGCACAGTGCTGAGGGAAGCTTGGTCAAATGTTGGCTCATATCCACACCTCAGACACTCAGGTACTCTGGTGTATTTTCTCTATTTTCTTGGGAAACAACATTACCAGTGATGAGTACCACAGTACATCTGTATGGACTTGCAAACACAGCATCCTGTAACAAGTCATTCCCTAGTAGTTGTCATGGAATAATGACAGAGAACTATACAGCGTTTCAATTCTTTCCTTCATATCCAGACCTCCGTACTGCGCAGCTTGGATTTCCAGCCCTTCCCTTTGCTCTTCAGAAGCTGTGTCTCTCCTGTCTGGAGCTCCTGGTTGTTGGGAAGCTGCAGCTCTGTCTCTATACCAGCATCAGGCTTCTTATTAAATGGGGAACAGTTCCCAGCACAGGTCCAGTCAGGCCGGTGGTCGACTACCAGATCCAAGTTCGGTAGCAACGTCGTACTGGTGACATCCCTAAGGCCCAGAGACGACATCAGTGAGGGGCTGTCGGGAGAGAAAGTCTCAAAGGTTTCCTGCCCCCCTTTCTCTACCCCATAATTCCCCCATGATCCTCCCTCCCTGAGCCTCACTGAGTGTCTGATCTTCTTCCATCCTAGATGATTAAGCTCCAGAAGGTTGAGGAGGATGCAGAAGAGACCCACGCAGAACATGAAGAGGAGGAAGATGGTTTTCTCTGTGGGCCGTGACACGTAGCAGTCCACGGGCTGCGTGCAGGGTGGGGCCTTGCACAAAAAGTGGAATGGCACTCGGAAGCCGAAGAGGAACCACTGGGCCATGACAAAGCCCACCTCCAGCAGCGCCCGGAAACACACATGGAACACGTAGTACTTGGAGAGGACACCTCCGGTTCCTCCTCCACCTCCAGGACCCCCTGGTGCATCGTAGTGGCTATTTCTGTAGACGCGAGCCCTGGCCTGGGTTAGAGAGTGGTGGTGGTGGCTGTAGTGGTGGCAGCTCCCTTTAGGAGGCTCTGACTCTGGGCAGTGATTCCCTCCAAGACATTGGCCAAGCTGTGACCTAAGTGCCGGTGTGAACGGATGGAGCAGCTATCCGAGTCACAGCTCCGGTTGAATGCCTCTCGACCTCCATCCTTCCCCCCGTCTCGAGACAAGTCCCTTGGGTTAACCCCCTGGCCCTGTCCGCTGTGTCCCTGCGGCAGCTTCGACAGATTATGCCACGTATATATGATAAAACAGAGAGACGGAGTCGAGACGCTGATGATGTGGAAGACCCAGAAGCGCGGCTGTGAGATGGGCGCGAAGGCATCATAGCAGACTGTGGCGCAGCCCGGCTGCAGGGTATTGCACACAAACATCTCCTGCTCATCGGCGTACACGTCCTCAGTCGCCACGGCAATGATGAGGAGGCGAAAGATCACCATGACGGTGAGCCAGAGGCGTCCAATCATGGTGGAGTGCTGGTGGACGGCGTCCAGGAGACGTTTGAGGAGCGTCCACTCCGTCATAATGGCCGTCTTCCTCTCAGAAAGTCAAGAGGATTCTAATACAGTGGAACACAGCGGTCTAGGAACACAGCGGTCTAGGAACACAGAGGTCTAGGAACACAGCGGTCTATGAACACAGAGGTCTAGGAACACAGCGGTCTAGGAACACAGAGGTCTAGGAACACAGAGGTCTAGGAACACAGAGGTCTATGAACACAGAGGTCTAGGAACACAGCGGTCTAGGAACACAGCGGCCTAGGAACACAGAGGTCTAGGAACACAGAGGTCTAGGAACACAGAGGTCTAGGAACACAGCGGTCTAGGAACACAGTGGTCTAGGAACACAGCGGTCTAGGAACACAGCGGTCTAGGAACACAGCGGCCTAGGAACACAGCTGTCTAGGAACACAGTGGTCTAGGAACACAGCGGCCTAGGAACACAGCGGTCTAGGAACACAGCGGTCTAGGAACACAGCGGTCTCATCCACACTTCCATGCTCTTCCTTGGTTTTAGATCAGATATAGCACTGGATCCACTCTTCTTCTGGATGTACTGACATACAGCACTCTGACCGCTGGCGTCTCGGGGAAGAAGGAGAGCTGCCTGGTGTAGCCTACAGTGGCATGTAAAGCGCTTTGCACACTGAAAAGCGTTATGTAAATCCAATCAATTATAGTGTAGGCAGATCCAGTTCTCCTCTCCGCCAGTCCTGGATGTACAGGAAACAGGTGCTGTAGATCCACTGTAGCCCTGGATAGCTTGCCTGGAACACACAGTGGTCAAAGAAGGGCAACACCTCCCTTCATCCACCCTCCTGTGTTGTAGGTGTAATAAAGCCCTGGATGGTTTCCCCCTGTCTGTTCTGAAATACACCGCTCTGACTTGCAGCTCCAACACTCCTCTGGGTCCACTCCAACCCTGGCTGTCTTAGGAGGAAATACCTGAGGACAGTCACTCTGAGCTGGGGCTACAGCCCTGGACCCACTCCAGTCTTGGACCCATTCTAACCTTGATTGTACTAGCATACAGACTTTATCCCCCTGCCCTAAAATATACAGCAATACACTGATCTCCTCTAGCACTGGCTGCCCTTCAGTAGAGCCCTCCCCTCGCGCCAGCCGTCCTGTAGCTGCACTGGAGTCCCGGCTCCTCTGTAAATAGACAGGCAGCCACTCTCCTGTCTCCTGTCTCTGAACCAGAGAAGTGGAGTCATCCCATCCCGGCACTTCTTCAAAGATAAGGAATGATTCTAAACACACACACAAATGAATGGACACACACACAAAAACAGTCTCACACACACATTCATAGACGGACACAAAGGCACACATGTATTTTCACACACACACACACACACACACACACACACACACACACACACACACACACACACACACACACACACACACACACACACACACACACACACACACACACACACACACACACACACACACACACACACACACACACACACACACACACACACACACACACACACACACACACACACTAGCCAGCTGGACAAACGGCCACTTGACACCACTCCCATGGCATGGCCTCTCCCTCTCTCTCTTGTCTTCAGGGTTCCGTTTTAAACCCCCTTCTAAGAGACTCTCCCTACTAGTTTAGAGAGCTGGCTGATAATGCTGGCTGATGTACATTCTTTATAGATTACTCTGCGGCCTGAAGACATGGCAATGAGCAATGAGCTTGTCCATGAATGAACATCAATGTATAAATGTTACCCTGATACAGAATCCAAACAGAGGTATTTTTCGTTATCAAAGATTGAACATTTTAAAAGCATTTTTACACTTTTGACTTGAAGAAGGTGCTAACTCGATTTCTTGGAGCTTTGAGTACTGTTGGTTTATTTAGTTGAATACGCAAATAGTTTATTATATTTGTGTATTCATGTTTGCAATATCAACTTATAGATTATGAATGACTATAAAATGTTTCTGTCTCTTAGCAAATGTAACTATTTTGAACCCTTAGCTTACAAGATGGAAGCTTGTACAGAAACACCCTTTCAATGGGAAATGAATGTTGCTTTAGGATTGCAAATTCACTGGAGTATTTACCCGTATTCTCATCCTTATTCCAAGAGTCTCTAACCAGAATTTCTAGAATACTTAGGAATTTTGGAAGTGACTGGAATTGTGCAACCTTAGCTCGCTTACATTCTACCAAAATAGAACGATTTAAGGTAAAACAACGGAAAATGAAGTGAATGATATTTTATCTTCTGTCTTGTTGTTGTGGCTGCTCCTCTCTGATCACTAGCCAATCCTGTTATCAGTGCTTTAAAAAAGAGCCTTGAAACATCTGCCACCATCAAATGACAGAGACCCCACAGATAAAACAGTCCCTGAACCGTTGTCTGTCTGTCTGTCTGTCTGTCTGTCTAACCATGTCTGTCTGTCTGTCTGTCTGTCTGTCTGTCTGTCTGTCTGTCTGTCTGTCTGTCTGTCTGTCTGTCTGTCTGTCTGTCTGTCTGTCTGTCTGTCTGTCTGTCTGTCTGTCTGTCTGTCTGTCTGTCTGTCTGTCTGTCTGTCTGTCTGTCTGTCTGTCTAGCCATGTATGACTGGGTCTGTCTGTCTGGGTCTCAGCTCTCTCTGTCTGTTAGTCTGTCTGTCTGTCTAGCCATGTCTGACTGGGTCTGACTGTCTGTCTGTCTGTCTGTCTGTCTGTCTGTCTGTCTGTCTGTCTGTCTGTCTGTCTGTCTGTCTGTCTGTCTGTCTGTCTGTCTGTCTGTCTGTCTGTCTGTCTGTCTGTCTGTCTGTCTGTCTGTCTGTCTGTCTGTCTGTCTGTCTGTCTGTCTGTCTGTCTGTCTGTCTGTCTGTCTGTCTGTCTGTCTGTCTGTCTGTCTGTCTGTCTGTCTCAGCTCTGTCTGTCTGTCTCTCTGTCTGTCTGGGTCTCAGCTCTGTCTGTGTTAGTCTGTCTGTCTGGGTCTCAGCTCTCTCTGTCTGTCTGTCTGTCTGTCTGTCTGTCTGTCTGTCTGTCTGTCTGTCTGTCTGTCTGTCTGTCTGTCTGTCTGTCTGTCTGTCTGTCTGTCTGTCTGTCTGTCTGTCTGTCTGTCTGTCTGTCTAGCCATGTATGACTGGGTCTGTCTGTCTGGGTCTCAGCTCTGTCTGTCTGTCTGTCTGTCTGTCTGTCTGTCTGTCTGTCTGTCTGTCTGTCTGTCTGTCTGTCTGTCTGTCTGTCTGTCTGTCTGTCTGTCTGTCTGTCTGTCTGTCTGTCTGTCTCAAATCTGTCTGTCTGTCTGTCTGTCTGTCTGTCTGTCTGTCTGTCTGTCTGTCTGTCTGTCTGTCTGTCTGTCTGTCTGTCTGTCTGTCTGTCTCAGCTCTGTCTGTCTGTCTGTCTGTCTGTCTGTCTGTCTGTCTGTCTGTCTGTCTGTCTGTCTGTCTGTCTGTCTGTCTGTCTGTCTGTCTGTCTGTCTGTCTGTCTGTCTGTCTGTCTGTCTGTCTGTCTGTCTGTCTGTCTGTCTGTCTGTCTGTCTAGCCATGTATGACTGGGTCTGTCTGTCTGGGTCTCAAATCTGTCTGTCTGTCTGTCTGTCTGTCTGTCTGTCTGTCTGTCTGTCTGTCTGTCTGTCTGTCTGTCTGTCTGTCTGTCTGTCTGTCTGTCTGTCTGTCTGTCTGTCTGTCTGTCTGTCTGTCTGTCTGTCTGTCTGTCTGTCTGTCTGTCTGTCTGTCTGTCTAGCCATGTATGACTGGGTCTGCCTGTCTGGGTCTCAGCTCTCTCTATCTGTTAGTATGTCTGTCTGGGTCTCAGCTCTCTCTGTCTGTTAGTCTGTCTGTTTGGGTCTCAGCTCTCTCTATCTGTTAGTATGTCTGTCTGGGTCTCAGCTCTCTCTGTCTGTTAGTCTGTCTGTTTGGGTCTCAGCTCTCTCTGTCTGTTAGTCTGCCTGTCTGCCTGTCGATCGATCAATGTGTCTGTCTGTCCTGGTGCCAGCACTCTGTCACACAGTGTTAGTCTAACAGAATAAAAATGATCTGAATAGAGTGGGTCACACACAATCAACAGAACTCACTCCTGCTTGTGAGCAAAATGACAAATATTTTAAAAAACATTTAAAAAAAACATTTAAACCATTTTAATTTCTAATACGTCAATGTCTGTTTGGTACTGCTTATTCGCACTTCACGAGAGGAGGGATCCATTGGATTTAACCCTCTGTGTGTACTCTGTGGAGTGACTGTGGAGTGGCCCCTCAAGTCGTCCGCTTGGGGATTACAGGGGCCCCATCCCTAGACAAAGGAAGTGAACTCAGGGGCCAGGCGGAGAGAGAGAGAGAGAGAGACAAACAGACAGACAGAGGTAGTCGGAGAGAGAGAAGGCAAGAAGGGCCTTCTATGCCATCAAAAGGAACATAAAATTCGACATACCAATAAGGATCTGGCAAAAAATACTTGAATCAGATTTTAAAAAACATTGCCCTTTATGGTTGTGAGGTCTGGGGTCCAATCACCAACCAAGACTTCACAAAATGGGACAAACACCAAATTGCAAAAATATCCTCAGTGTACAACGTAAAAGACCAAATAATGTATGCAGAGCAGAATTAGGCTGATACCTGCTAATTATAAAAATCCAGAAAAGAGACGTTAAATTCTAAAACCACCTAAAAGGAAGCGATTCCCAAACCTTCCATAACAAAGCCATCATCTACAGGGAGATGAACCTGGAGAAGAGTCCCTTAAGCAAGCTGGTCCATTGGGCTCTGTTCACAAACAGAAACATACCCCACAGAGCCCCAGATCAGCAACACAATTAGACCCAAACAAATCATGAGAAATAAACAGATATATTGGAAAGAACTAAAATAAAACAGAGCAAACTAGAATGGCCCTAAACAGAGAGTACACAGCGGCAGAATACCTGACCACTGTGACTGACCCAAACTTAAGGAAAGCTTTGACTATGTAGAGAGTGAGTGAGCATAGCCTTGCTATTGAGAAAGGCCGCCATAGGCAGACCTGACTCTCAAGGGAAAACAGGCTATGTGCACACTGCCCACAAAATGAGGTGGAAACTGAGTTGCACTTCCTAGCCTCCTGCCCAATGTGTGACCATATTAGAGACACATATTTCCCTCAGATTACACAGATCCACAAAGAATTCGAAAACAAGCCTAATTTTGCTAACCTCCCATACCTACTGGGTGAAATACCACAGTGTGCCATCACAGCAGCAAGAGAGAGAGACAGACAGAGAGAGAGAGAGAGACAGAGAGAGAGAGACACAGAGAGAGATAGAGAGAGAGACAGAGAGAGAGAGAGACAGAGAGACAGAGAGAGACAGAGAGAGAGAGAGAGAGAGAGAGAGAGAGAGAGAGAGAGAGAGAGAGAGAGAGAGAGAGAGAGAGAGAGAGAGAGAGAGACAGAGAGAGAGAGAGAGAGAGAGAGAGAGAGAGAGAGAGAGAGAGAGAGAGAGAGAGAGAGAGAGAGCGGACTCTCCTCTCCCTCTTTGGGCGGTGCTCAGCGGTCGTCACTGTGGTGGCTCCTCTCCCTGTTCGGGCGGGGCTCAGCGGTCGTCGTCGCCGGTCTACTAGCTGCCACTAAAGGTGGCTCCTCTCCCTGTTCGGGCGGTGCTCAGCGGCTCAGCGGTCGGGTGGCTCCTCTCCCTGTTCGGGCGGGGCTCAGCGGTCGTCGTCGCCGGTCTACTAGCTGCCACTAAAGGTGGCTCCTCTCCCTCTTTGGGCGGTGCTCAGCGGTCGTCGTCGCCGGTCTACTAGCTGCCACTAAAGGTGGCTCCTCTCCCTGTTCGGGCGGTGCTCAGCGGTCGTCGTCGCCGGTCTACTAGCTGCCACTAAAGGTGGCTCGGTGCTCAGCGGTCGTCCGCCGGTCTACTAGCTGCCACTAAAGGTGGCTCCTCTCCCTGGGGCGGTGCTCAGCGGTCGTCGTCGCCGGTCTACTAGCTGCCACTGGCTCCTCTCCCTGTTCGGGCGGTGCTCAGGTGGCTCCTCTCCCTGTTTGGGCGGTGCTCAGCGGTCGTCGTCGCCGGTCTACTAGCTGCCACTAAAGGTGGCTCCTCTCCCTCTTTGGGCGGTGCTCAGCGGTCGTCGCCGGTCTACTAGCTGCCACTAAAGGTGGCTCCTCTCCCTGTTTGGGCGGTGCTCAGCGGTCTACTCTACTAGCTGCCACTAAAGGTGGCTCCTCTCCCTGTTTGGGCGGTGCTCAGCGGTCGTCGTCGCCGGTCTACTAGCTGCCACTAAAGGTGGCTCCTCTCCCTGTTTGGGCGGTGCTCAGCGGTCGTCGTCGCCGGTCTACTAGCTGCCACTAAAGGTGGCTCCTCTCCCTGTTCGGGCGGTGCTCAGCGGTCGTCGTCGCCGGTCTACTAGCTGCCACTAAAGGTGGCTCCTCTCCCTGTTCGGGCGGTGCTCAGCGGTCGTCGTCGCCGGTCTACTAGCTGCCACTAAAGGTGGCTCCTCTCCCTGTTTGGGCGGTGCTCAGCGGTCGTCGTCGCCGGTCTACTAGCTGCCACTAAAGGTGGCTCCTCTCCCTGTTTGGGCGGTGCTCAGCGGTCGTCGTCGCCGGTCTACTAGCTGCCACTAAAGGTGGCTCCTCTCCCTGTTTGGGCGGTGCTCAGCGGTCGTCGTCGCCGGTCTACTAGCTGCCACTAAAGGTGGCTCCTCTCCCTGTTTGGGCGGTGCTCAGCGGTCGTCGTCGCCGGTCTACTAGCTGCCACTAAAGGTGGCTCCTCTCCCTGTTCGGGCGGTGCTCAGCGGTCTACTAGCTGCCACTAAAGGTGGCTCCTCTCCCTGTTCGGGCGGTGCTCAGCGGTCGTCGTCGCCGGTCTACTAGCTGCCACTAAAGGTGGCTCCTCTCCCTGTTCGGGCGGTGCTCAGCGGTCGTCGTCGCCGGTCTACTAGCTGCCACTAAAGGTGGCTCCTCTCCCTGTTCGGGCGGTGCTCAGCGGTCGTCGTCGCCGGTCTACTAGCTGCCACTAAAGGTGGCTCCTCTCCCTGTTCGGGCGGTGCTCAGCGGTCGTCGTCGCCGGTCTACTAGCTGCCACTAAAGGTGGCTCCTCTCCCTGTTTGGGCGGTGCTCAGCGGTCGTCGTCGCCGGTCTACTAGCTGCCACTAAAGGTGGCTCCTCTCCCTGTTTGGGCGGTGCTCAGCGGTCGTCGTCGCCGGTCTACTAGCTGCCACTAAAGGTGGCTCCTCTCCCTGTTTGGGCGGTGCTCAGCGGTCGTCGTCGCCGGTCTACTAGCTGCCACCGATCCTTTTTCCTTTTCTTTTGGTTATGTCTGTTTTGTGTTTCACCTGGTTTCATTTTGGTTAATTAGGGGAGGTATTTAATTTGACATTTCCTTTGGGGTTTTATGCGGGATTGTTTTCATTTGAACTGTCAGTGAATTTGGGTTTCGTTTTATTAGCTCATGTTTTACAGGTGTTTTTTCCCAGGACTGTGTCTGAGTGGGGTTTTCGTGGCCTATTACTGTAGTCCGGTGTCCTGTTGTTTTTTGAGCTAGTTAAATAAAATACCCTTTTCTTTGCAACTGGTTTCTCCTGCACCTGACTCCACACCCACATCTCCTTGGGGAGATCTCACACTTTGACTATGTACAGACTCAGTGAGCATAGCCTTGCTATTGAGAAAGGCCGCCAATTGCAGACCTGACTCTCAAGGGAAGACAGGCTATGTGCACACTGCCCACAAAATGAGGTGAAACTGAGCTGCACTTCCTAACCTCCTGCCCAATGTATGACCATATTAGAGACACATATTTCCCTCAAATTACAGAAACCCACAAAGAATTTGAAAACAAGCCCAATTTTGACAAACTCCCATATAATTTGGGTGAAATACCACAGTGTACCATCACAGCAGCAAGATTTGTGACCTGTTGCCACAAGAAAAGCTCAACCAGTGAAGAACAAACACCATTGTAAATAAAACCCATATTTCTGTTTATTTATTTTCCCTTTTGTACTTTTTGTAACTATTTGCACATAATATGACATTTGAAATGTCTTTGTTCTTTTGTAACTTTTATGAGTGTAATGTTTACTGTTCATTTATATTGTTTATTTCACTTTTGTTTATGATCTATTTCACTTGCTTTGACAATGTAAACATATGTTTACCATGCCAATAAAGCCCTTAAATTGAAATTGAATTGAAAGAGAGAGTGGCGACGAGACACAACTCCATCTCATCCTAAACCCCTGCCCCCAACTTCACCCTAGCCCCGTCTTGACAGACCCCCCTTCTAAAAATAGGAAGTCCTTTTTCCAAGGCGATGTGACGTTGGGAATCATTTGTGGTGTTTCTATTCTGGGAGGTAATCTGTTGCGTCTGGGGTTATGTGTGCTACTGCTGCAGGAGTGTCAGAGGAATTATCCACCCTCTCCGGTTGTTCATGACAGAATGACCAAGGATGTCCGGAACTCTGTACCTCTGGGCTTTGTCAAGAGGCAGCCAGTGAATGAATGGCAGACAGGATTAGAAGGAGAGGGGGGGTGGAGGAGAGAGGAGGAGAGCATGTGAGACAGAGAGAGAGAGAGTGAGAGAGAGAGAGAGAGAGAGAGAGAGAGAGAGAGAGAGAGAGAGAGAGAGAGAGAGAGAGAGAGAGAGAGAGAGCTCACAGAGACCAGCTTTGCCAGTCCTAGAGTAAGTCTCTCTCCACTCCAACAAGTCCTCTTCAGAGTGCTCCAGCAATACTTTCATCTGAGCTTAGTGTGAACGTATAATGAGAATAGAAGCCATATAGATATGAATGGAAAGGCCTCTTTTACTGGCCTTGCCTGCTCGCTACTAATCTCTAATCTTGCAGACAGTGGTAAATGCTTTCTCACGTTCTCTCAGTTTATAGGCTACAAAATCTTCCTCCCTGACACCTTTCATTAAAAATATTGCAAAAGTTTCTCTCCCCCTATTGTGAATGATTTCAAAATGTTCTTGACACAATTGTTTAGACACCAACTCCTTCCCATAACATGTACAATAACAGGTTAAATCAACACTGGCTTTTTATAAACTCTGAATCACTGCTTGCACAAAACCCAAGGGAAAAACAACCCTGACCATTTATCTATTTATCAAGTCAAACTCAGCTTGGTGACAGAGGCAGAAAGTGACGTCACAAGGCAGGATCAAAGAACCAGTTATCTTCCCTAAATATTCAACAACAAAAAAACTTCACTTCATGCTTCTACACCTGCATTGCTTGCTGTTTGGGGGTTTAGGCTGGGTTTCTGTACAGCACTTTGAGATATCAGCTGATGTACGAAGGGCTATATAAATACATTTGATTTGATTTGATATAATCCCAGTTCACAGAAAAAGACTGACTAGAAGCTATAATGGCATGATTTACTGGATATATCTCCCACCCACCCAAATGAATTTGCTTCCTTCCTAATAAAATTGAAAATCCCCAAGTACATATCAACGTTTATCGAAGTCAGCTGGCTTGCTTATAGGATCCTGCTTTGTGATGCACCCCTCTGATGTCATTCAGTTGCCTACCTAAGTACTTCTTCCATCCTGCCCTCGTTGCCTCATTGAGTAGGCTCTCAGACACAGACAACTGGAGGGTCTGAGCTGTGGGCTCTGTGGGAGACGTATTAAACACTTTACAGTCTGCTGCCTCCATTGACAGTCATGACAGAGTGTCAGACCTATTGAATTCTATAGTCAAGGCTTAGTTGATCTGCTATGAGGAATGTGGTAAAAAAGATCTCCATCCCACTTCGAATTTCCTCTGGCCGAATAGACACACACACACACACACACACACACACACACACACACACACACACACACACACACACACACACACACACACACACACACACACACACACACACACACACACACACACACACACACACACACACACACACACACACCACTGAAGTATAACAAAACTACTGCATCATTATACAGTACACTGTCTCTGTCAACGTAGAATACAAAAACCAAGTATAACAAAACTTCTCTTCCCTCATCCAAAGAATTCACGTGTACTTCCCTGTCAAATGAATAATTTCAACCAAAATAAAAGAGTACCCCAAAAGCCTTGCCTCAGCCACCTCCACTCCTCCATGGAAGGTTTATTCTAGGAGCATTACCATATGGACCGAGACGCGGGCTCAGTGAGTGAAAGGGCCTTGGTTGAGGCTGTCTGTAACAGGATTATGGGGATATTATGGTGAGTAGGAGTGGCTCCCGGTGTAACTGGCTGTGATGTGAATAGGATTTCTGTGTGTCTGGTCTGATCAGGGCCGAGGCTGGGGGAGGGCTACTCTCCTCTCCCCTCCTCTACTCCAGATAATCCTTTACTGTTCTCTTCTCACCCCTTGGCCGACCGGTCCACCTTCAGGATACTTCATCTGCAGCCACACACACACACGCTGCTACTGCGGCGACTGAGTTTCTCACTCTCTCTGTCTCACACACACACGCTGCTACTGCTGCGACTGAGTTTCTCACTCTCTCTGTCTCACACACACAGACACTCACACAGAAAGGGATATAGAGAAGAGAGAGAGACAGAGAAATAGCAAGCAGCCCTTGAGAGTAGGGCCTCACACTTTTTATTGAGGCCTGGTGACATGAAGAACTCTACTGGGATGGTAAGATCTCTTGTTTACTTCTCTCTCTCTCTCTCTCTCTCTCTCTCTCTCTCTCTCTCTCTCTCTCTCTCTCTCTCTCTCTCTCTCGCTCTCTCCGTCTCTCTCTCTCTCTCTCTCTCTCTCTCTCTCTCTCTCTCTCTCTCTCTCTCTCTCTCTCTCTCTCTCTCTCTCGCTCTCTCCGTCTCTCTCTCTCTCGCTCTCACTCTCCTTCTCGCTCTCTCTCTCTCTCTCTCTCTCTCTCTCTCTCTCTCTCTCTCTCTCTCTCTCTCTCTCTCTCTCTCTCCGTCTCTCTCTCTCTCTCTCTCTCTCTCCTTCTCTCTCTCGCTCTCTCTCTCTCTCTCTCTCCCTCTCTCGCTCTCACTCTCTCTCTCGCTCTAAAAATGTCAATACCAGTGTGTTTACATTCAAATGAACTAGTTGTTTCCTCAGAAAATTCCCATTGTGGCATGTCCCACATCAATATTTGAACCCACTTTATTTAACCTCTTGACCTGGTTTGTTATGAAGTTCAACACGTGCTCTTCATGACAGAATGTTACAATGAGGTGAAATGAATAGATTGACAGAATGCCATGACCCTAAAGGCAGTCTACTCATAGAATGATGACCCATGTGTGTTTGGTGTTATCTTGGCTGTGCCTACAGTAGCAGCTTAGGTATTGGTGTATTGGCGCTAGTGTTTTGGTGATTCAGTGAAATTGTTTGTGATACTGAACATGTGGGCTATACTGTCTCTGCAAGAAGGCTTTGGTAGTGAAAGGAGTACTCAACTTTAGAAGAAATACTAAATTAATTGAAATGAGGAAATATTTAGTCAATTCAATTGAACATTAGTTGTATGTTTTGTATGAATCATTGCATTATTAGGCTTAAAGCTAGAATCTGCAGTTAATACAATAACAAAACAGAAACCCCACCTTTGTTTTGGTAAAAAAACTGAGGGACAGGGCTGGAGAAATGTAACCACTCTCAAATTCAAAGACAGAGCTGTGGATGCAGACTGACCGTCTATGGTATTAAAACGACAGTTTTAACCATGTTTTAACGCTATACAGTGTGTGTTTACATTTACGTTGTTGACAAACATTGGAGTAAAACAAGCTTATATTTTGGGTTCTGATGGGTTACAACAGTTGAACTAAAAGCTCATGAAGCATTTCTAAGTGTTTATAAGTCCAAAAATGGATGTAGCAACGAAACATTCTTGCTTCAATAGGTATTAGTTTGAATGGTGTCAACACGTTTTCCTACCATCAGGCATTATGTGCAGTTCAGATATAATAACACATTCATCTTCATATCTGACATGGTAGTAAGTAGATTCCATGAACAGTGTCTCTTATACAGAAGGACGTATAATGAAATAAGGGACCTAGAGAGGATGTGTTATTTCAGTTGTGATTCATCTCTCTTCTCACAGCCGCTGTAGCGTGCAGACTGCCCTCAGTCTGGCCAGAGACTGGGATTGACTATACTGAACATAGACCTTCCATAATAGTCTTATGTATTAGTGTAAATGGCTAGAGGTCATTGGTAGTGGCTATGTCAAAGCTACTTACTGTATATGGGAGCGTAGTCCTGACATAATTCAATTCAAATTGGGACTTGATGTTGCCATAATCAACCTCACAGTCAAATAGTTGGATGGTCAAACTCCTGGATTTAGCCACATGGCTTCATTGTTTTGAACTGATTCTCCTGCCAACAAATACCATTGCAAGATATATGATCACAGTGTACACTGATATTATATGATGCTAATATATTATTGTCCAAATGTGTAGCAGAACCCCACATCAGTCTGATTGATGGCCCCCTCTGTGGCAGCCATGACCCCAGAGCAGCTCCTGGGCCCGCAGGTATGCAGTCCTGTAGGGGAAATGAAGGTCTTGCATGAGGAGGAACGAGGGGAGGAGTCTGACCCCTGTCCTCAGGAAGTGATGGACTGCTATGGCCACTCCCCTTAATGACTCACAGCCCCAGCACCGACAGGTGGGTCAGGAAACAAACAGACAACACACAGAACACACACACACACACAGAACACACACGCACACACACACACACACAGAACACACACACACACAACACACACACACACACACACACACACGCAGAAACACCCACAAAGGGAGGCAAGGGAGAGAGAGTGAAACACAGTGAGGAAGAGAGAGGATAAGAACACATGGTACAAGAAGGGGGAGGGGTTAGAGAAGTTGTATGTGAGGTTATTCATAGAGGAATCCTTTAATAAGGGGATTTAAATTATGTACAATAACATGCATTGGCTCTCTCTTACGTCCTCCTTGTCTGGGTCCCAAATGTCTCCTTATTACCTATATAGTGCACTACTTTAGACCAGAGCCCTGTGGTGTCATATAAAGGGAATAGTGTGCCATTAGGGACTCATCCCCGGACTCTCCGTTTTGCCCTGTGTTGACTTTGTCTCTCTGTTGTCCTGCAGTCTTAGCAGTGAGGAGCCCTTCTGTCGTATCTGCCACGAGGGAGGGGGTGTCGGGGAGCTGCTCTCCCCCTGTGAGTGTGCAGGGACGCTGGCCATGGTCCACCGAGGCTGCCTGGAACACTGGCTCACTGCCTCCAACAGCAGCCGCTGTGAACTCTGCCACCACCAGTACGCCCTGGAGAGACTGCCCAAGCCACTCACTGAGGTAGGGGAGAAAGAGTAGGGTGAAGTTACCCCTAGATGCTGATCTTGGGTCAGTTTATCATTCCCCCACTAGGTTAGGATTAAGGAGGGGAAGCTGATCCTAGATCTGTACTTCATGGAAATTTTACTGTGGCGTTAGGTGAGACGGAGACATATGCGCTCACATGCATGAAGGCATAGACACATGCAAGCAAACACACACACTCAAGCACACATACACTAACAAACGCACACTCATAAGCAACCACACACATGTGCACTTCAGGGAGAAAGGGTGCACACACCAGAGGAGGCTGGTTGGGGGGAGCTATAGTAGGACGGGCTCATTGTAATTAATGGTTGAACTGCAATTCATCGAACGGAGTCAAACATGGTACAAAATAGATGTCATCAAAAACACCATAAAACTACAGTAAAATAGTCATCACATACAACGCTTTTGGAAAGTATACAGACAGCTTTCCTTTTCTACATTCATTTTGTTACGTTACAGCCTTATTCTAAAATTGATTGAATTATATTTTTTCCTTATTAATCTACACACAATACCCCATAATGACAAAGTGAAAACAGTTTTGGGGGATTTTTTTTGCAAATGTATATATTTTTTTAAATACCTTATTTATGAGACTCGAAATTGAGCTCAGGTGCATCCTGTTTCCACTGATCATCCTAGAGATGGTTAATTCAATTGATTGGACATGATTTGGAAAGGCACACACCTGTCTATATAAGGTCCCACAGTTGACAGTGACAGAACAAAAACAAGGCAAATAAACCCGATGACTGCAGAGCTCCTCTGTGGAGATGGGAGAATCTTCCAGAACGACAACCATCTCTGCAGTTTGCAGACAAGGAAAAGGCACATGACTGCCCGCTTGGAGTTTGCCAAAATGGACTCAGAACATGAGAAACAAGATTCTATGTTCTGATGAAACCAAGATTCAACTCTTTGGCCTGAATGCCAAGTGTCACGTCAGGAGGAACCCTGGCACCATCCCTATAGTGAAGCATGGTGGTGGCAGCATCATGCTGTGGGGATATTTTTCAGAGGCAGGGACTGGGAGAGTTATCAGGATCGAGGGAAAGCTGAATGGAGCAAAGTACAGAAAGAACCTTGATGAAAACTTGTTCCAGAGAGCTCAGGACCTCAGAAGGGGGCGAAGGTTCACCTTCCAACAGGACAATGACCGTAGCACGCAGTCAATACAAAGCAGGACTAGCTTCGGGACAAGTCTGAATGTCCTTAAGTGGCCCAGCCAGAGCCCGGACTTGAACCCGATCAAACATCTCTGCAGAGACCTGAAAATAGCTGTGCAGCGACGCTGCCAAAGGTGCTTCATCAAAGTACTGAGTAAAGGGTCAGAATATTTATGTAAATGTGATATTTTCCGTTTTTTTATTTTATTAACATTGCTAAAAATTCAAAAAAATATTTTCTTCTTTGTTATTATGGGGTATAGTGTGATGATTGATGAGGGGGGAAAATAATTAGAATAAGACTGTAAAGTAACAAAATGTGGAAAAAGTACTTTCCGTATGTACTGTACATCAACTATATTATGCAGTCTCAATTTATCAGGTTTGAGGTCACTTTCAACTCACTTCCTGAATTGACTCAATTGAAATGGAATTTACCCCAACCCACCTGTCACTTCATTTCAAACCCATTAAGGAATATACAAACTGCTGTCTCAAAGATAGTCTTCATAGAAGAGAACAAACATTATTCAGGTTGCAGATGGATGTATATTTTTTATTTTAACTTTATTTAACTAGGCAAGTCAGTTAAGAACAAATTCTTATTTTCAATGACGGCCTTGGAACAGTGGGTTAACTGCCTGTTCAGGGGCAGAACGTCAGATTTGTACCTCGCCAGCTCGGGGGGCAGCTCGTCAGCTCGGGGGCAGCTTGTCAGCTCGGGGGACTAGTAACCTTCCGGTTACTAGTCCAACGCTCTAACCACTAGGCTACCCTGCAACGATTCCCTATTCTACAGTCCACATAACCCTATCTATTCTATTCAATACATTTCTATCTGGCCATTGTGTAACAAGTCACCCTCCTGTACAGAGCCCCTAGCTGGATTCACATTGGAGTGTCTGATGTCACTGACTGCTTTTACCAGTAAAGCCACTTAGCCTGAGAAACAGATTAGATGGTGTTTCCTGTCACTAGCTGTAGCTGAGCTGCAGCTGCTCCATAGAGTTTGATAGATGGTGCACTTGGCCCAAACACTGTTTTAGCATGGGCACAGTGATATCAAGGGCTTTCATCATTGTGAAATAGTCAACTGGGTGGGACTTGCAATGGCTTAAGGAAGGATCCCAGAATTTCATCCAGGTCAGCATAAGGGGTCAGCCAATGAAAAATATTCCTGAGAAAACATTCCATAATGGCAGGTGGCAGTGAATAACCAACCTTGGCTTTGGCCTATACTTCCAGATTATACACACTCCAGCACAGTAAGTGGTGCTATGCACCTTTTCCGTTTATTTAGAAACTGGCAATTCCCTCTCAGAAGTAGAAAAAGAGGGGATTGTCTACTTTAAATGGAGACAGCATTGCCCTCAATGGCACTGCCCATGCTGAAACAGAAGCAGACATTGCAAAGATATGAGCTTTGTAATGCATCTCTATGAGATTCCTCAGGACAGGACATTACGTCGTCCTGTATTAATGGTCTCCTCCCAGCCTGTCGCATGTGTGTTGGCCACTGGCACCAGGTAATCTGTTAAGAACCATGTGTTGTATGGAGGGAGCTAATGTACAAGACACACACACACACACACACACACACACACACACACACACACACACACACACACACACACACACACACACACACACACACACACACACACACACACACACACACACACACACACACACACACACACACACACACACACACACACACACACACAGAGTAGGAGACAAAACAACAGCTGATCTGACAGATGAATGGAGATATGGCCTGGTCCATCACCACAGCGTTCTATATTCAGTGGTTAACATTTTAAAGTCTCAAATTCTAAAGTGAAATGTGATTTTCGATACTCATCCAAAAGCCAAAAGCCAACACCATCTAGTGTAGATACTGTACTTGTACATAACAGTGATTTAGATTGTTCTGTTGTCTGGTCTACCCACTCTAACTTTATGTTCCCTGGCCTCCTCTCTGTGTCAGTGAATGAAGTCATGCGATGCTTAATGTCATTTGGAATTGAACTGATATTACCGTCATTCTATCCATTCTAATCACAGTACATCCCCCACCTCCCCCGTCCCCTCTCTCCCTCCCTCCCTTCCTCAGTGGCTGGGCTCACCAGCCATGCAGCACCAGAGACGGACGCTCTGCGGTGACGTCATCTGCTTCCTGTTCATCACACCGCTGGCTAGCCTATCAGGATGGCTGTGTGTGCAGGGTGCTATGGACCTGTATTTCAGTAACAGTATGGAGGCTGTTGGACTCATGGTGCTCACCCTGGCTCTCTTCACCATCTACTGCTTCTGGACTGTGGTGAGTTGTTGGGGCTGTTGTGGGTTGGGGTTACATTTGGGATTGTTTATAGCAGTGGAGGCTGGTGGGAGGAGCTATAGGAGGACAGGCTGGAATGGAATAAACGGAACAGTATCAAACACACAGAAACCATGTTTGAGTCCGTTCCATTTCTTCCGTTCCAGCCATTACAATGAGCCCGTCCTCCTATAGCTCCACCCATCAGCCTCCACTGGTATATAGTGTAATGGTGGAACAAAGTAAATAGAATGACTAATAAAACTATAATTATTAAAGGGTTAATGTTTCTACTTCCCCAGAGTCAGCTGAACTCATGGACACATTTTTAAATATCTGTGGCCAGTATCAAGAAAGCTAGAGGTAGTTTCACCAATGCTAATTAGCGTTAGCGCAATGACAAAGTCTATGGGATCAGCTAGCTGATTGTGCTAACGCTAGCTGATCCCATAGACTTCCATTCATTACTATCTGTCAGAGATGATAGTGTAAACCAAAGCCAGCTGTTATTGGGCAGTTTCCCATTTAAAACCTTTTTAATGTGTATGTGGACGTTCCCTCTCTCAAGTGAGCATCTTTGAGCATGCTTACCTATGTACGCTCACGTGGAAAGCATGCTTAAGCTAGAGAGGGAACGCCTACTTACACAGACAGGAAGCAAAGATTAACTGACTTTTTGTGACGTCTTCATTATCCACCATCTTTGCTGTCCGTTTTCTTCAGATTGGTGCCTAATCAACATGGCCCTGGTTGGGGAAGTAAACAAACACAGCTTGCATAAGTGAAGTCACATGTTTTTAAATTAAAGGGGAAGTTAAGTATTTTACAACTTAATGTTAGATGGTTCCTCACCCTCAAGGTAGTCTATGCACCAGGAGAGATTGTAATCCATGGTTCTGTTTTTTTAGAACAGCCACTACAAACATCCTTGATTTATAGAGAAATGTCACAGTTTCCCCTTGTCATACTCATCATCTCCAGCACCACCGCAACATCAACATGTGTGAAAATGGTTCTATGTTTTGTAGTAAAAAAGATAGAGGAAGATAAACGTTTCCAATGACATCTGTGTGCATCATGTGATTTTAACCAATTATGAGTAGGCATTGCCTACCAATTGGTTGATGTCATTGGAAACACTGTCTGGTAAAAATCAACTGCTCTCTTCCACCACCAGGTGTCGCTGCGCTACCACATCCACCTGTTCAGGACGTGGAAACAGACAGACCAGAGAGTTAGGCTACAGATCCCCCGACCAGCACGAACCATGCACACACACCACACACTGAACCTCAGCTTCCTTAGCAAGGACACCAGAAAGGAGACTGTGGTGTAGATGGAGTGGAACTGGGTGTAGTGTCCACGATACTTTGGCAAGAAGACTGTGATGTAGCCAGAATGGGACGGGGTCGAGTGTCACATTTCTAGTGTCACATTTAACAGGTCCCCAGTGTCCGGTCTGGAGGGTGAAGTCACAAGCTCTGCTGGTTGGCTACTGCATAGCAACCTAGTGGTGCCAAAAGCCCTGGTCTGCCCTAAAAGCCTATGTCAACCATCGCCAGAACGGTCAAACATATATATTTTTACGCTCGTTTTGGACTCCAAAATTTGTTTATTATGATCAAGTTCAAACCCGATGGTGAATTATTTAAAAGTTCGCTACAAATCGAGAAATTATATTAAATAGTGATCCATTCTGACTGCTACATTTGTCATCACACAGGATCAGGTGCTGACTCAGACCAATCAGGGACCATAAAGCTACGAGCAGGCTCTCTCAGGCAGGATGAAAACGACTACATCGACCATGATCCTTCGCTAGTTACTGCCACTTTCACCATGATCCTTAGTGATTCTTTGGCGCCATTCAGCAATATGGTCCGCTTCAAATTCAAATCATTCCATGCGCCATCGGGAGCTTTCATAGGAACACGTGGATGACGTCAGCGCTATCACCATCTACTGGTTTTAATGTCTATGGTTTCCTGGGCAAGGATACTTTGGTGTAGCTGGAGTGGGACTGGTCCCAGTATCCACTGTACGCTCAGCAAGGAGACAATGACATGGGCAAGCTACTTTGGTGTAGCTGGAGTGGGACTGGTCCCAGTATCCACTGTACGCTCAGCAAGGAGACAATGACATGAGCAAGGATACTTTGGTGTAGCTGGAGTGGGACTGGTCCCAGTATCCACTGTACGCTCAGCAAGGAGACAATGACATGAGCAAGCTACTTTGGTGTAGCTGGATTGAAACCAGGCCAGATCTCACTAAGGATACAGTGGTGTTGCTGTAATGGGACTGGGCCCAGTCCTCATGCTGCTTCAACAAGGATACAAGGTTCATTTCTATTAGAATAAGGCCCCGTTGCTACACTTTTTTAACAAAGACTTGGATCAAGGAGACAGCAATGAAAATGTTCTACCAAGGAACCTTCAGAGGACCAAACCTTCATCTGCAGAGAAGACTTTTTATATATTTATAGACACCAGCCTTTGAGACTTACTCAGTTGGACATAACTATTTTCTAAAGACTGTTTTGTAAAAGAGTGATGAGATTAATGACAATGAAATTGATGTCCCACTCCCAGTTGATGTTGGGCCCAGTTTTTTCCAACCGTTCCCAGACTATGAAAAAAAAAAAAACTCTTGGACTCTTGTTTAGAATGACTAGTTATCGTTCACTAAACACGCTGTTACACCTGCAAATAACCACCTTAGTTAGACCTGCAAACATCTTTAAAGGACATTTCACTCAAAAGGTTTGTTAGATATTTGTAGCTATATTCCTCAATGATGAACACTGTTTAATTTCCTGGTTTCCTGCTTCTAAACAACCTGTTGTGGGATGTGGCTACGTTTTTACATCAGACTACTGAGGTTTGAAAACGTCTGACAAACTTTGACTTGAAAGTGTAATGTCCCTTTAAGTGACATTTGAAAACAATCTTTCCTGAGGACCACAAAGTCAGAAATGTTGCTTTGACGATCTGTGGTGTTTATACAAATCTTTAGTTCCACTTTATACTAAGTTTGTCACTACAAACACTGTGGCTAATTACTGTTGTAATATCACTACTAGAGTAACTTCAGCATTACTACAGAGGTATCAGAGAACCATGTTATGTAAAGTGTTATCCATCGTCTTTCCAGGCACAGGCTATACCAAACCACACCAACAATTAACCAAACACTGACATTAGTTAAGGAAACATCTTTATTGAAATCAGAAGTATTTTGGTGCATAAAGTACAAGCCAACATTGAGTTTTCGGACGTCAATTGAACGTTCAGAGGATGTTACAGTTAGTTGTTTTTATAAATAGAAAGAAAATAAAGTTTCAGAAATAAAATAAGAAACAATGTTGCAAAGCCACCAAAGTACCTGTGAAACACAGGAGAAGCATCCTGTCCACATACTTCAGGATGACCATGAAACATGTCCACATTATATGATGGATAGAACTCCTCTCTCAATGCAGGGTAAAGGGTAAAAACACCCGAAAACATCCATCTTACAGATAGTTATAGTACTAACATACTGTAATACCATACAAGTGGAACAATCTGTCATTTTCCCAAACAGGATTTGAAACAGTCAGGACACAAGGCATATTCATACTGTATGACAAATGAAACATATTTTCTTAAAAACTTTGACAATTGAATGATGTGACATTAAAGACAATAAGGGGCACATGAATGTTACTCGCAGCAAGCGGGAGGAGAGACGTGTTAGGAACGCCAGAGTAGCAGGACAAACGCCATGTCGCTGCTTAAAGAATACAAGCCTGGTCCCAGATCTGTCTGTGCTGTTTAGACAAATGACCATAGGAGTTGACTAGACAGCACTAACAGATCTGCCATTTTAAAGGGCTACCCACTATTTTTCCAGGTACAGGCAACTATACAACCAGTCAAACTCTTGCATTAGTTTAGGAAAAAAATCTGCATTGAAATCACACACATTTGTGTAGCAGTGCTCCCAAATCACCATCAAGCTCCCACAGGGCACATAAATAATAACATTGGTGACATGGCCAGTGTCAAATGACACCCACTTCCCTGTGCAGTGCCCACACTGTGGTTCATGGCAAAGTAACGCACTATGTAAGGGATAGGATGTCATTGTAGCCTTTCCAGTGGTATTCCTGTGAATTCCCGGGTCGGAGGCAGCGTTCTCAGGTCAGAATGAAGAGGAGTTACATAACAGAGCAACTCTCGTTTGTTCCCCCCGGAGCCTGGAAAACATACAACACAGTGTCAGTGAAGAAATACACACACACTCTCAGCCTCTTGACAGATGCCTCGTGCAAACACTCAAACATACAATTAGTACAGCAATGATCACTCACACAAACAATTAGACTCATAATGTGTGTGTTGGCCAGCACACAGCAAGCATGGTTCATGCAGGGGTGAGGAACACACAGCAAGCATGGTTCATGCCGGGGTGAGGAACACACAGCAAGCATGGTTCATGCAGGGGTGAGGAACACACAGCAAGCATGGTTCATGCAGGGGTGAGGAACACACAGCAAGCTGTGTCATCACACGGGAGGAACAGCAGCCATTTGCAATGAGGTGTTGCAGGCCACTTCATTTCGGATGCACCCAAGGCCGTACTTAAGCCCACAGGCGCTGTTCAAAACTAGTTCTTTAAGAACCATTTTGATATTAAAAGAACATTTTGAAATGATTATGGATTATGTATTAGAAATGTGTATGGTGCCATTCAGTCATTGGAATCGGCTGATAGACGCCAAGCAGAGTTTCCAACCATGTCATTTTGTTTGGCTTCTGATCATTTTAGTGCCATTTTTTAAGATAATTTTGCCATCATCATCAGCAGCTTTGTTCAAAATACCTGGAATGTCTTCATTACCCAAACCTGGAACTGTGTGAAAGAGCCAGACCTGGAACTGTGTGAAAGAGCCAGACCTGGAACTGTGTGAAAGAGCCAGACCTGGAACTGTGTGAAAGAGCCAGACCTGGAACTGTGTGAAAGAGCCAGACCTGAAACTGTGTGAAAGAGCCAGACCTGAAACTGTGTGAAAGAGCCAGACCTGAAACTGTGTGAAAGAGCCAGACCTGAAACTGTGTGAAAGAGCCAGACCTGAAACTGTGTGAAAGAGCCAGACCTGGAACTGTGTGAAAGAGCCAGACCTGGAACTGTGTGAAAGAGCCAGACCTGAAACTGTGTGAAACTGAAAGAGCCAGACCTGGAACTGTGTGAAAGAGCCAGACCTGAACTGTGTGAAAGAGCCAGACCTGGAACTGTGTGAAAGAGCCAGACCTGGAACTGTGTGAAAGAGCCAGACCTGGAACTGTGTGAAAGAGCCAGACCTGGAACTGTGTGAAAGAGCCAGACCTGGAACTGTGTGAAAGAGCCAGACCTGGAACTGTGTGAAAGAGCCAGACCTGGAACTGTGTGAAAGAGCCAGACCTGGAACTGTGTGAAAGAGCCAGACCTGGAACTGTGTGAAAGAGCCAGACCTGGAACTGTGTGAAAGAGCCAGACCTGGAAAGAGCTGGAACTGTGGAACTGTGTGAAAGAGCCAGACCTGGAACTGGAAGACCTGTGTGAAAGAGCCAGACCTGGAACTGTGTGAAAGAGCCAGACCTGGAACTGTGTGAAAGAGCCAGACCTGGAACTGTGTGAAAGAGCCAGACCTGGAACTGTGTGAAAGAGCCAGACCTGGAACTGTGAAAGAGCCAGACCTGGAACTGTGTGAAAGAGCCAGACCTGGAACTGTGTGAAAGAGCCAGACCTGGAACTGTGTGAAAGAGCCAGACCTGGAACTGTGTGAAAGAGCCAGACCTGGAACTGTGTGAAAGAGCCAGACCTGGAACTGTGTGAAAGAGCCAGACCTGAACTGTGTGAAAGAGCAGACCTGGAACTGTGTGAAAGAGCCAGACCTGGAACTGTGTGAAAGAGCCAGACCTGGAACTGTGTGAAAGAGCCAGACCTGAAACTGTGTGAAAGAGCCAGACCTGAAACTGTGTGAAAGAGCCAGACCTGGAACTGTGTGAAAGAGCCAGACCTGGAACTGTGTGAAAGAGCCAGACCTGGAACTGTGTGAAAGAGCCAGACCTGGAACTGTGTGAAAGAGCCAGACCTGGAACTGTGTGAAAGAGCCAGACCTGGAACTGTGTGAAAGAGCCAGACCTGGAACTGTGTGAAAGAGCCAGACCTGGAACTGTGTGAAAGAGCCAGACCTGGAACTGTGTGAAAGAGCCAGACCTGGAACTGTGTGAAAGAGCCAGACCTGGAACTGTGTGGAACTGTGTGAAAGAGCCAGACCTGGAACTGTGTGAAAGAGCCAGACCTGGAACTGTGTGAAAGAGCCAGACCTGGAACTGTGTGAAAGAGCCAGACCTGGAACTGTGTGAAAGAGCCAGACCTGGAACTGTGTGAAAGAGCCAGACCTGGAACTGTGTGAAAGAGCCAGACCTGGAACTGAAAGAGCCAGACCTGGAACTGTGTGAAAGAGCCAGACCTGGAACTGTGTGAAAGAGCCAGACCTGGAACTGTGTGAAAGAGCCAGACCTGGAACTGTGTGAAAGAGCCAGACCTGGAACTGTGTGAAAGAGCCAGACCTGGAACTGTGTGAAAGAGCCAGACCTGGAACTGTGTGAAAGAGCCAGACCTGGAACTGTGTGAAAGAGCCAGACCTGGAACTGTGTGAAAGAGCCAGACCTGGAACTGTGTGAAAGAGCATTTGGGAAGATCTGGATTGCAACCTCAGGAACTCAATCAGGAACACGTTGGATTGGATTTCTGGATAAATGGGAAATGAGTTGGAACCTCCAGTACCTGCATTTGTGTCTAAAAGAAATGGCTATTTAAGAATGTTGTACCCCACAAAAGCCATAACAAGTGTCCTATATAGGGAATAGAATGCCATATGGGACTTACTATGGCACCCTACAGGTTAGGTTATGGAGCATTAAGAACTGTAGTAGGGATTAGACAAACAGGGGCTTCGACCCAAATGGCCCCCTCATCTTTATAGTGCACTATATAGGGAATAGGGGGCGATTTGAGACACATCCAGGGAGTCAACAGCCGCGCTGTAGACAGTCACCTCACCTCCATCGGTCTGTGTCATGAGACAGGCTGTTCACAACACCAGACAGCACTTCCTTTTCCTTCTCTTGGGCTTTTCCATCAAGGGGAATGGAGATCAAAAACACAGTACTGATCAGTTTCCCCTCGGTACAGGCCTGGGTACAGCATTTACCTGTCTGCTGAGGAGCAGCGTGTTTAGAGGTTTTCTGAGGGAGGGAGGGAGGGGGAGGGAGGGAGGTAGGGAGGGAGGTAGGTAGGTAGGTAGGTAGGTAGGTAGGTAGGTAGGTAGGTAGGTATGCGTAGACAGATCAGTGTGGATTTACACATCCCCTGGGTTGTGTGTGTGTGTTTACCTGTCTCCTGAGGTAGTGAACATCACTCCCTTCCATAAACTCTTCATCAACCTCTACATCGGAGTCTTCCTCTCCTCTCTCCTGCACACGCAGCTCTGCGGTCTCCTAGTGATGATAGACAATAAACATCAAACATCTGCTCACAGCTGTACTGATTGAGTAGGGTGAGGTTTCCCCCTAGACGCTGATTTTGAGTCAGTTTTCCATTTCCCCCACTAACGGTTAAGATTTGAACTGGTGGAGGGGAAGCTGATCCTAGATCTAAACCTAGAGAAAACTTCACTCTACTGCAAATTCCTTACACTAATGGTTGCATTCCAGTTCATCTTATTTGCAGGGTGCTTAAATCATTGTTACACTTGTATAAATCGTGAGACACAAAACACTTCTCCGGGTCTTGAGATATCAAGCGTCTCAGAGTAGGAGTGCTGATCTAGGATCAGGTTCCCCCTGTCAATGTCATCTTATTCATTGTGATGTAAAAGGCTGAGAGGTTTGATACATATGGCCCCTGATCCATCTATGCAGCACAGCTGCAATGAAGACAACCTGAAATGCAACAGACATCTCTGCGAGTTTAGGAGATTAAAGATCTTTGCAAGATGGCTATTAGAGAAGTGCATGAGGATAGAAATCAAATTAACTATAGTCACCCGTGTACAAGAATATGAATGAAATGAACTTGATTTCCCCTGGTGCACAAAAATATAGAAATGTATTAAGTAGATTGGGCCAGTAGACTGGGTCATGGTGGCCAGTAAGGATGGGTCACCTCTTCATCTGGGTTCAGTAGGGTGACAATCACGTTGTTGACCGGACCCCAGTTCCTCTGGTTCTTCATGACCAGGTCACCTGGAGAGGCTTCTACGCCTGCCTCCGAACCCCAGATCTGACACACACAATCACAGTCCCACACGGTCAGCTGGCAACAATGCATTTATTAAATGTTATTTCAGTTTTGGAGATGAGGACCATCGTATATTGAGGCCTGATTAGTTTCCCCCAATACGTACATGCGTATGTGAGTGTATTAGGTGCATGCGTGTACTCACAGTGAGGGTGTTGCCCCCAGCCAGTATGTAGGAAGGGGGGATCTGGAAGAACAGTTCAGGAGAGTCCAGGTGACTGCTCCTCACCACCCAGCCCCCTAGTGGCTGCTCCTGGAACAGCAGATAAAAAACAGCCAGGTCTTATTCATTAGGCATGTCCAATAAGGACAGCTTGTTCTGTTAAAAAAACATTTACAACGGTGAGCCCGAATGAATACGACCCAGATGAAATTCAGATTGGGGACAGCGGCACGTTCAGCTGGGCGTACTGGAGCAAAATGTTTTGCAATGGAAAACAATGGTCTCTTTTCTAAATTGGACAAGTTCAAGTAGCACTTCCGGTTTAAAAACACATCCCAGATCTTTCACAGTTTCAGAGACTGGAATCCTTGTCAGGATACATTTGCATTGCAATGACACAAAACACAGGTTAGTAAACACAAAACACTGGACTTAAAGAGACTCAATGACACCCTATCCCTCATCTAGTACTCTACTGGTTAACCAGTGGCCTGGGTGACTTTAGACTCAAAGTAGTACACTAAGGAGAGACGTAGAGCTACAGATTCACTCAACACTTGATTGGTTGAAGCCAGGTGGTAGGTACTTCAAGATTGAATCCTTATTAAATGGTCAAACTGCCTTGTCCTTTTGTGATATTACAAGAAAGAAATTAAACACTTATTTCCATCTCTGACATCATCGCACTGCACGATAGAAGAACACAATATGTACTGCATTTCATAACCATGCTGCACGATAGAACACAATATGTACTGCATTTCATAACCATGCTGCACGATAGAAGAACACAATATGTACTGCATTTCATAACCATGCTGCACGATAGAACACAATGTGTACTGAATAACCATGACGATAGAACACAATATGTACTGCATTTCATAACCATGCTGCACGATAGAAGAGCACAATATGTACTGCATTTCATACCCATGCTGCACGATAGAAGAGCACAATATGTACTGCATTTCATAACCATGCTGCACGATATTGAGTTATTCTATGTACTGCATTTCATAACCATGCTGCACATAGAAGAGCACAATATCTACTGCATTTCATAACCATGCTGCACGATAGAAGAGCACAATATGTACTGCATTTCATAACCATGCTGCACGATAGAAGAGCACAATATGTACTGCATTTCATAACCATGCTGCACGATAGAACACAATATGTACTGCATTTCATAACCATGCTGCACGATAGAGCACAATATGTACTGCATTTCATAACCATGCTGCACGATAGAAGAACACAATATGTACTGCATTTCATAACCATGCTGCACGATAGAAGAGCACAATATGTACTGCATTTCATAACCATGCTGCACGACACTCCTCAGCTCAGCAACAACAATAACAATGCTGTTGGGGCAGCCAGTGGCACAGTTTCCCCCTACTGCGGATTCCATCTTTAATTGGTCAGAGTGGGTGGTAAGTTCACAGACTCTCCTAATTGGTCAGAGTGGGTGGTAAGTTCACAGACTCTCCTAATTGGTCAGAGTGGGTGGTAAGTTCACAGACTCTCCTAATTGGTCAGAGTGGGTGGTAAGTTCACAGACTCTCCTAATTGGTCAGAGACAGGCAGTAGGTAGGTACCTTCTCAGAGTTGTTCTTCAGCATGACGTAGTTCCCCTTCAGGTCTATCTCCGACACCATCATGTGACTGTGGGCCTTGGCGTGCTGTGAGACCTTGTAGGCTGGCGAGGACCCCGTGCCACCTTCGTTCTTGCGTTTCTTCCCGCGGACAACTCGGCGGGCGCCATGTGCGTGTGTGCGTGCCACGGCACCATGCTGGGAGGGGCTCGGGGAGAGGTGGAGTCTGGAAACAAAGAACAACGTCAGGAAGATATTTGGGAAACCCTGGTTTCTCGGTTTTATCTACTGTTCTCACTAAATGTACCTTCCCCTATTCAAGACCACGACTACTTTGTCTTTTCTAATACTTCTAACCTTAACATGCATTTTGGATAATATATCTACATCACAATTTTGAATATACATATATATTTCCTACTGCCGTGTGGCTCAGATGGTAGAGCATGGCACATGCAACACCAGGGTTGTGGGTTCGATTCCCACAGAGGACCAGTACGAACAAATATGAAAATGTAAGCACTCACTACTGTAAGTCACTCTGGATAAGAGCTCTGCTAAATGACTAAAATGGAAATACCGTTTACTATGTTGTGTCCACCAATGACTATTCTGTAACCACTTCCTCTTCAAATCAGGGTTAAGAAGATGGTTTGTTGTTACTCCCTGATGAAGGCCAGTTTAAATAAAGGCTTTTTAACTAATGACATGAAGAGTGTCTTGGTCCTCTTAGTTTTTTATGTTTGGTGAAAGGACCTTGTGTGTGTGTGTGTGTGTGTGTGTGTGTGTGTGTGTGTGTGTGTGTGTGTGTGTGTGTGTGTGTGTGCGCCAGACCTGGTTTGAAATTAAGGTTGCCCCAAAGATTTGAAAAATTCAGAATAGATTTGCTTTACTCAGATTTGATTTAGTAGAATTCCCCATTTCAAAACGTATTTGAACCAGGTCTGATGTGTACGTACCTCTGCTCCTCTCCCTCCAGCATCTTGCGGTAGGCGTTGATCTCCATGTCCAAGGCCAGCTTGACATCCAGCAGCTGCTCGTAGTCCTCCAGCTGGCTCTGCATCTGGGCCCGCATGGCCGACATCTCCTCGTCCTTGTGGCTCAGTCGCTGCTGCCACACCTCGCGCTCCCGGTCCAGGGTCCGCTCCAGCTCCCGCACACGCCCCTCTAAGGCCCCGTTCTGAGGGGAGGAGACAGAGAGAGAAGAATCAGAGAGAAATAGGGGTTGTGAGAAAGTCATCCACACAGACAACTTTCAGACTCCCTGACACCAGTCAACATACAGTCATGGCCAAAAGTTTAAAGAACGACACCATTATTAATTTACACAAAGTTTGCTGCTTCAGTGTCTTTAGATATTTCTGTCAGATGTTACTATGGAATACTGAAATAGAATTACAAGCATTTCATAACTGTCAAAGGCTTTTATTGACAATTACATGAAGTTGATGCAAAGAGTCAATATTTGCAGTGTTGGCCCTTCTTTTCAAGACCTCTGCAATCAGCCCTGGCATGCTGTCAATTATTTCTGGGCCACATCCTGACTGTTGGCAGCCCATTCTTGCATAATCAATGCCTGGAGTTAGTCAGAATGTGTGGGTTTTTGTTTGTCCACCCGCCTCTTGAGGATTGACCACAAGTTCTCACTGGGATTAAGGTCTGGGGAGTTTCCTGGCCATGGACCCAAAATATTGATGTTTTGTTCCCCGAGCCACTTAGTTATTACTTTTGCCTTATGGCAATGTGCTCCATCATGCTGGAAAAGGCATTATTCGTCACCAAACTGTTCCTGAATGGTTGGGAGAAGTTCCTCTCGGAGGATGTGTTGGTACCATTCTTTATTCATGCCTGTGTTCTTAGGCACAATCGTGAGTGAGTCCACTCCCTTGGATGAGAAGCAACCCCACACATGAATGGTCTCAGGATGCTTTACTGTTGGCATGACACAGGACTGATGGTAGCACTCACCTTGTCTTCTCCGGACAAGCTTTTTTCCGGATGCCCCAAACAATCGGAAAGGGGATTCATCAGAGAAAATGACTTTACCCCAGTCCACAGCAGTCCAATCCCTGTACCCTTTGCAGAATATCAGTCTGTCCCTGATGTTTTTCCTGGAGGTGGCTTCTATGCTGCCCTTCTTGACACAAGGCCATCCTCCAAAAGTATTCGCCTCACTGTGCATGCAGACGCACTCACACCTGCCTGCTGCCATTCAAGCTCTGTACTGGTGGTGCCCCGATCCCTCAACTGAATCAACTTTAGGAGACGGTCCTGGAAGACTTTCTTAGGTGCCCTAAAGCCTTCTTCACAACAATTCAACCGCTCTCCTTGAAGTTCTTGATGATCCGATAAATGGTCGATTTAGGTGCAATCTTACTGGCAGCAATATCCTTATATGTGAAGCACTTTTTGTGCAAAGCAATGATGGCGACACGGGTTTCCTTGCAGGTAACCATGGTTGACAGAAGAAGAACAATGATTCCAAGCACCACCCTCCTTTTGAAGCTTCCAGTCAATTATTATTAAGTCAATCAGCATGACAGTGATCTCCAACCTTGTCCTCGTCAACACTCACACCTGTCTTAACGAGAGAATCACTGACATGATGTCAGCTGGTCCTTTTGTGGCAGGGCTGAAATGCAGTGGAAATGTTTTTGGGGATTCAGTTCATTTGCATGGCAAAGAGAGACTTTGCAATTGATTGCAATTCATCTGACCACTCTTCATAACATTCTGGAGTATACGCAAATTGCCATCATCAAAACTTTTGGCCATGACTGTACATAGTGATCTCTAGTCTGTTGTTTTTCAGTCTGAAACCAGTCAAATGTTCCAGTACTATAATAAAGCCCTAGCAGCAGCCTGGTAGGTACCAGTTTCTGGAATGTCACTCAAGACACACCGCCGGGGTGAAGTGTTCCCTAGCTACAGATCTAGGATTAGCTTCACTTCCCCAATCTTAAGCATAACCATAGTGGGGGAAATGCAAACCTGACCCAAGATCAGCATCTATGGGCAACCTTAGCCCTACACACATACAGCAAGTACCTGTTTTTGGAAGTGATTGAGTTGTGAGGAGAGGGTCTCGATGCGGAGCTTGGTGGCAGACAGCTCCTCTCTGGTGGACGAGGCAAAGTCACTACTCTTCAGCGCCGTCTGATGGGCGTTATCCAGCTGTCAAAACACACACCCATGTTACATACACACCAAAGGAAAAGCAATGTGTTAATGTCATATGTTTTGACACGAGACTGAGCTACATTATATGTTTACCATAAGCCACAAATTTGAAGAAAGAAAAAGAAGGAAAAAAACCCCAAAAACATTTGGATTTACAGCAATGTTTCTAAATAACTTCATCATATGAGTGGAGATACCTAACATACCAGAGTCAACTGCATACATGTTGAATACTTGAGGTGAACTTGATTTGACCAGTACATAAGGTGGACTGGGTTTGCACTTTTGGGACAAGTCAGTTGGTTCCATTTTACAGAGCAAGCCAAATAAGGTGTATCTCAAGTGTTTGCTATTGGCTACAATATGAGGACACTTCTACCTAACATGGGCTGGACCGGTGAGAATACCTTGATCAGCTGGACAAAGCTCTCCCTAATCTGCACTGGCATCTTTCTCATTCCTCTGTTCTCTTCCGTCATCATGCACTCCTGCTCTAACAGTGTGCACGACACACACAGAGACTCCCTGACACACAGCTCTCTCTGAGAGAAACACATACAGTTATACACCAGCAACACACACGCAGTGCCAGTCAAAAGTTTGGACACCTATTCATTCAAGGGTTTTTCTTTATTTTTGACTGTTTTCTACATCAAAATAATGAAACACATATAGAAGCATTTAGTAACCAAAGAAAAGTGTTAAATCTAAATATATTTGATATTCTTCAAAGTAGCCACCTTATGGCTTGATGACAGCTTTGCACACTCTTGGCATTCTCTCACCCAGGTTTATTTGATTTTTTAACTAGGCAAGTCAGTGAAGAACAAATTCTTATTAACAATGACGGCCTACTTGTAAAGCCCCCCGGCCAAACCCTTCCCTAATCCAGACAACGCTGGGCCAATTGTGCACCGCCCTATGGGTCTCCCGATTACGGCTGGTTGTGATACAGCCCGGGATCGAACCCAGGTCTGTATTGATTCCTCTAGCACAACGATGTAATGCCTTAGACTGCTGCGCAACTCAGGACCAGCTTCATGAGGTAGTCACCAGGAATGCATTTTAATTAACAGGTGTGCCTTATTAAAAGTTCAAAAGTGGAATTGATTTCCTTCTTCATGCGTTTGAGCCAATCAGTTGTGTTGTGACATGGTAGGTTTGGTATACAGAAGATAGACCTATTTGGTAAGACCATATTATGGCAAGAACAGCTCAAATAAGCAAAGAGAAATGTCCATCATTACTTTAAGACATCAGTCGATGAGGAAAATTGAAAGAACTTTGAAAGTTTCTTCAAGTGCAGTCGCAAGAACCATCAAGCTCTTTGATGAAACTGGCTTTGATGAGGACCACCACAGGAATGGAAGACCCAGAGTTACCTCTACTGCAGAGGATGTCCATTACAGTTACCAGCCTCAAATTGCAGTCCAATGCTTCACAGAGTTCAAGAAACAGACACATCTCAACATCAACTGTTCAGAGGAAACTGCATGAATCAGACCTTCAAGGTCAAATTGCTGCAAAGAAACCACTACTAAAAGGACACCAATAATAAGAGACTTGCTTGGGCCAAGAAACAGGAGCAATGGACATTAGACCGCTGGAAATCTGTCCTTTGGTCTGAGGAGTCGAAATTTGAGATTTTGGGTTCCAACCGCCGCAGAGTAGGTGAGCTGATGATTTCTGCATGTGTGGTTTCCACCGTGAAGCATGGAGGAGGAGCTGTGATGGTGCTTTTCTGGTGATACTGAAATTTATTTATAATTCAAGGCACACTTAACCAGCATGGCTACCACAGCATTCTGCAGTGATATGCCATCCCATCTGGTTTGCGCTTAGTGGAACTATCATTTGTTTTTCAACAGGACAATGACCCAACACACCTCTAGACTGTGTAAGGGCTATTTGACCAAGAAGGAGAGTGATGGTGTGCTGCATCAGGTGACCTGGCCTCCACAATTCCCCAATCAAATTGAGATGGTTTGGGATGAGTTGGACCACAGAGAGAAGGAAAAGTAGCCAACAAGTGCTCAGCATGTGGGAACTCCTTCAAGACTGTTGGAAAAGAATTCTAGGTGAAGCTGGTTGAGAGAATGCCAAGAGTGTGCAAAGCAGTCATCAAGCCAAAGGGTGGCTACTTTGAAGAATGTCAAATATATTTTGATTTGTTTAACACTTTTCTGGTTTCTACATAACCCCATGTGTGTTATTTCATAGTGTTGATGTCTTCACTATTATCCTACAATGTAGAAAATAGTACAAATAAAAGCTTTTGACTGGTACTGTACATACACACAAACCTCAACAGAATCCAAAATATACTGTGTCTGTAAAATGTACATAGGTTCAGAACTTTGTTAAACATCACAGCATAGTTGAAAAATACATGGCATATAGAACTGAATGGTCTTCAGATAGATGGGATGGGTTGAGGATTGCTGGGTGGGACTAAAACGATCTGCCCTTGAGCAAAGCACTTAACCCAAAAACAATACGCTGGAAGTAGAAGCCTAACTGTTGTTGTCCATTAGTTTACTCCAATTAGGGGAGGTAGGGCTAGGGGAGGTAGGGCTAGGGGAGGTAGGGCTAGGGGACGAGGCAGGGAGGCAGAGAGGGAGGGAGAGTGAGAGAGTGAAAGAGAGTGTGTACCTTGGCATTGAAATTCTTCTCCAGATCCTCTTTATACTGCTGGATTTGTCCGTCGTGCTCCTGCCGTAGCTGCTGCATGGCCTCGGCCAACTTACTCTCAAATTCTTTCTGTCTCCCAGAATCCACCTCCACCAGGCGACTCTCATGTCTGCTCCGGATCTCCCTGACCTCCTACACACACGCGTGCGTGCGCACACACACACAGACATGAACAGACACACACGTCTAACAGGAAGACGACATGGGTCATATTCCATTCTAACCCCTAGTCCTCTCCCAGACCCTATTCCCACCACCACCACCACCCATTCTACTCAACATGGAGGAAACGACATGGGTCACATTCCATTCTAACCGCTAGTCATCTCCCAGACCCTATTCCCACCACCACCACCACCACCACCCCCTTCTACTCAACATGGAGGAAACGACACGGGCCACATTCCATTCTAACCCCTAGTCCTCTCCCAGACCCTATTCCCACCACCACCACCCCCCATTCTACTCAACATGGAGGAAACGACACGGGCCACATTCCATTCTAACCCCTAGTCCTCTCCCAGACCCTATTCCCACCACCACCACCACCACCCATTCTACTCAACATGGAGGAAACGACATGGGCCACATTCCATTCTAACCCCTAGTCCTCTCCCAGACCCTATTCCCACCACCACCACCACCACCCATTCTACTCAACATGGAGGAAACGACATGGGCCACATTCCATTCTAACCCCTAGTCCTCTCCCAGACCCTCCCACCACCACCACCACCCATTCTCTCAACATGGACCATGGGCCACATTCCATTCTAACCCCTAGTCCTCTCCCAGACCCTATTCCCACCACCACCACCCCTTCTACTCAACATGGAGGAAACGACATGGGCCACATTCCATTCTAACCCCTAGTCCTCTCCCAGACCCTACCACCACCCCTTCTACTCAACATGGAGGAAACGACATGGGCCACATTCCATTCTAACCCCTAGTCCTCTCCCAGACCCTATTCCCACCACCACCACCCCTTCTACTCAACATGGAGGAAACGACATGGGCCACATTCCATTCTAACCCCTAGTCCTCTCCCAGACCCTATTCCCACCACCACCACCACCCCTTCTACTCAACATGGAGGAAACGACATGGGCCACATTCCATTCTAACCCCTAGTCCTCTCCCAGACCCTATTCCCACCACCACCCCTTCTACTCAACATGGAGGAAACGACATGGGCCACATTCCATTCTAACCCCTAGTCCTCTCCCAGACCCTATTCCCACCACCACCACCCCTTCTACTCAACATGGAGGAAACGACATGGGCCACATTCCATTCTAACCCCTAGTCCTCTCCCAGACCCTATTCCCACAACCACCACCACCCCTTCTACTCAACATGGAGGAAACTACATGGGCCACATTCCATTCTAACCCCTAGTCCTCTCCCAGACCCTATTCCCACCACCCCACCACCACCCATTCTACTCAACATGGAGGAAATGACATGGGCCACATTCCATTCTAACCCCTAGTCCTCTCCCAGACCCTATTCCCACCAACCACCACCCCTTCTACTCAACATGGAGGAAACGACATGGGCCACATTCCATTCTAACCCCTAGTCCTCTCCCAGACCCTATTCCCACCACCACCACCACCCCTTCTACTCAACATGGAGGAAACGACATGGGCCATTCCATTCTAACCCCTAGTCCTCTCCCAGACCCTATTCCCACCACCACCACCACCACCCATTCTACTCAACATGGAGAAAACGACATGGGCCACATTCCATTCTAACCCCTAGTCCTCTCCCAGACCCTATTCCCACCACCACCACCACCACCCCTTCTACTCAACATGGAGGAAACGACATGGGCCACATTCCATTCTAACCCCTAGTCCTCTCCCAGACCCTATTCCCACCACCACCACCCCTTCTACTCAACATGGAGGAAACGACATGGGCCACATTCCATTCTAACCCCTAGTCCTCTCCCAAACCCTATTCCCACACAACCACCCCTTCTACTCAACATGGAGGAAACGACATGGGCCACATTCCATTCTAACCCCTAGTCCTCTCCCAGACCCTATTCCCACAACCACCCCTTCTACTCAACATGGAGGAAACTACATGGGCCACATTCTATTCTAACCCCTAGTCCTCTCCCAGACCCTATTCCCACCACCACCACCACCCCTTCTACTCAACATGGAGGAAACGACATGGGCCACATTCCATTCTAACCCCTAGTCCTCTCCCAAAACCTATTCCCACAACAACCACCCCTTCTACTCAACATGGAGGAAACGACATGGGCCACATTCCATTCTAACCCCTAGTTCTCTCCCAGACCCTATTCCCACCACCCCTTCTACTCAACATGGAGGAAATGACATGGGCTACATTCCATTCTAACCCCTAGTCCTCTCCCAGACCCTATTCCCACAACCACCACCCCTTCTACTCAACATGGAAGAAACGACATGGGCCACATTCCATTCTAACCCCTAGTCCTCTCCCAGACCCTATTCCCACCACCACCACCCCTTCTACTCAACATGGAGGAAACGACATGGGCCACATTCCATTCTAACCCCTAGTCCTCTCCCAGACCCTATTCCCACCACCCCTTCTACTCAACATGGAATAAACGACATGGGCCACATTCCATTCTAACCCCTAGTCCTCTCCCAGACCCTATTCCCACCACCACCACCACCACCCCTTCTACTCAACATGGAAGAAACGACATGGGCCACATTCCATTCTAACCCCTAGTCCTCTTCCAGACCCTATTCCCACCACCACCACCCCTTCTACTCAACATGGAGGAAACGACATGGGCCACATTCCATTCTAACCCCTAGTCCTCTCCCAGACCCTATTCCCACCACCACCACCCCTTCTACTCAACATGGAGGAAACGACATGGGCCACATTCCATTCTAACCCCTAGTCCTCTCCCAGACCCTATTCCCACCACCACCACCCCTTCTACTCAACATGGAGGAAACAACATGGGCCACATTCCATTCTAACCCCTAGTCCTCTCCCAGACCCTATTTCCACCACCACCACCCCTTCTACTCAACATGGAGGAAACGACATGGGCCACATTCCATTCTAACCCCTAGTCCTCTCCCAGACCCTATTTCCACCACCCCTTCTACTCAACATGGAGGAAACGACATGGGCCACATTCCATTCTAACCCCTAGTCCTCTCCCAGACCCTATTCCCACAACCACCACCACCCCTTCTACTCAACATGGAGGAAACGACATGGGCCACATTCCATTCTAACCCCTAGTCCTCTCCCAGACCCTATTCCCACCACCACCACCCCTTCTACTCAACATGGAGGAAACGACATGGCCCACATTCCATTTTAATCCCCAGCTCTTAACCATTTCTTCTCACCCTCCTACCCCTAGCCACTTCATTAACCCCTTCCCTCCTGCATGCTGTGGATACCCCACACCTCCTAGAAAGACAGGCAGAGACAACATTGAGTTTGATATCTTACTATTATTTGTATTTGTAAATAGTTACCCACTTCAACAACCAATCAATCTGACTTCTGTGTCGCTTCTGTGGTAATAGTGGGCCTTTCTTATGCAGCAGTTACTGCAGTATGTCCAGTTTCAAGTGTGTGTGTTACCTGTTCGTCAATGTGTCTCTGGAACTCCAGCTGTTCCCGTAGCGTCTGCACCTGGTTCTCCAGGTCCACCCTCCTCAACATCTCAGAGTTCAGCTGGGTCTTAGTCTCCGCCAGCCCACACTCCAACTGAGACAAGGAGTCAAAGAGATCACCTTTTGCATTCGAGGACTTAACATTTAGCCAAAACGAAGCAACTCCCCTCATAAATGACCTAGCCACGTCTCATAACAGCCCATAAGCGTCTTCTCAGTAGATGCTCGCAAGCTAATGTTAGCCACCCTACACTAGTACCAGCTTAAACCTATGGCAAATAAAACTAGTTAGCTTTAGACTATTTAAAAAAACATGATAACATGAGAATCAAAAGGTTGAATCAGCGCATCTCTAGGCAGAATATGCTTTGTTTTGTCTGATGCTGTTTAATGCCTTTTGCGTTGTCAACCACTCCTTCTCAGAGCTGCGTTCACAGCCGACACAGAACCTGATGCATAACACTGTCAAAATGCTGCAAAAACATCTATGTGGTGTTGGTTTAATTGTATTTAACTTTAAACAAAACATTAAATTAACCTCACTAGAAGGCCTATAGATGGCAGTCTAGTCCTTACATTGGCCACCTGGGCCTGTAGGTCAGTTACATCATCCGCCTGTCTTCTGTTATCTGCCAGTTGATTGGCCAGCTCTGCGTCTTTAGAGTTGAGGACCGCCTCCAAGTTCCTCCACTGACCCATGGCCATGTTACACTCTGCTTCCTTCTTCTGGTTCCTGGTAGGATGAAAAAGAGAGGACAGGTGGTTACCATGGATCCTGGAAGGAGGAGAGCAGAGAGAAGACAGGTGGTTTCTATGGTTTCTGGAAGGAGGAGAGCAGAGAAAATACAGGTGGTTACTATGGTTCCAGGAAGGAGGCAAAAGTGATAGAAAGAAGTGAGAAAGAAGTGAGAGGTCAGGGAGGTTAGTATGATTCCTGGAAGGAGTGAAGAGATGACAAGAGACGAGAAGATATGGCTTCCAATGTTCCTGGTGGGAGGAAAAAGAGATCACATTTCAATTTGAGTAATTTAGCAGAGGCTCTTATCCAGAGTGACTTACAGGAGCATTTTGGGTTAAGTGCTTTACTCAAGGGCAGATCGACACATTTTTCATTTAGTCAGTTCGGGATACGAACTGGCAACCTTTCATGACTACAGAATTCAGGAGGTTAGCCAACTATGGTGTTACAGGGACTACCTGTTAGTGGGACTAGGTCCCCATCTAGTGGCCTTCATGTATATTGCACCTAGAGTATGTGACGTTGCATTGTTGTCTATCCATCCTAACGTTCTGTTCTGAACATGACTGAAGTTAAAGCGCAAATGAATGCAAGAACCAACTTCTCTGGTTGAAATGTGGCATTAGTCAAACATGTATTCCAGTGTCAAAATTGACAAAAAAAAGTGTAAGTGTGATAATTTTGGGCATAAAATCAGTATTATTCCAAAACAAAGTAGTGGGATATTTGTCTAACGAGTTCGTCACGACTTATTTGGGGTTGGGTTTTGATTTCGATCATGCCCACTATAAAGGGATTGTAGCGCCTATGGCGAATTGTCATGCACTGAGAAACAGCTGTGCAGACTGCGCTCTGTCTAATCATACCGAAGAACACGTACAGTTAGAGACTTGCACCTCGGACTTGTTTACATAAGCCAACACATTGCCAAATGGTGGAGTTGGTTTTGCATGGCGCCAGGGACCGATGCCCCGGGTGGGTGGAGATATCACATTAAGAACCAATGGAATGGTCTAAAATGAGCAAACTCTGCCTACCTGGGGGCACCGGGCCAAGCAAAATTAACTTGACCATTATTATGTTGAAAGAAAACTTAGCCCAGAAGCCCTTTATGAAGTGGCCACTTGCTGAGGTGTTTGATAGGGATCACTATAGTCTACCTAGTGGTTGACTTGGACTGAAATAGGTGCCGGTAGCCTACTCCTTTTGGGTGCAGGTACTGTTTATATTTAGGTGCAGGAACTCCAATAATACTTTGGAGCTAATATTCTATTTGAGGTGCAGGAACTCAAGCAGTTGACCTCTTGCCCAAGTCAAGCAGTCTGAGAATTGACTGGAGATGATGTGTGCACTTGTATCCCAACTGCCACTTGTCAATATTCCAACATTCTGAACCCAGTAGTGAGCATCTTGTATCCCAACTGCCACTTGTCAATATTCCAACATTCTGAACCCAGTAGTGAGCATCTTGTATCCCAACTGCCACTTGTCAATATTCCAACATTCTGAACCCAGTAGTGAGCATCTTGTATCCCAACTGCCACTTGTCAATATTCCAACATTCTGAACCCAGTAGTGAGCATCTTCTATCCCAACTGCTTGTCATCCCAACTGCCACCCAACTTGTCAATATTCCAACATTCTGAACCCAGTAGTGAGCATCTTCTATCCCAACTGCCACTTGTCAATATTCCAACATTCTGAACCCAGTAGTGAGCATCTTGTATCCCAACTGCCACTTGTCAATATTCCAACATTCTGAACCCAGTAGTGAGCATCTTGTATCCCAACTGCCACTTGTCAATATTCCAACATTCTGAACCCAGTAGTGAGCATCTTGTATCCCAACTGCCACTTGTCAATATTCCAACATTTTGAACCCAGTAGTGAGCATCTTGTATCCCAACTGCCACTTGTCAGTATTCAACATTCTTGTGAGCATCTTGTATCCCAACTGCCACTTGTCAATATTCCAACATTTTGAACCCAGTAGTGAGCATCTTGTATCCCAACTGCCACTTGTCAGTATTCCAACATTCTGAGCCCAGTAGTGAGCATCTTGTATCCAGCCAGGACTTGCTTTGATATTTAATTTTCCTTTACTTAACTAGGCAAGTCAGTTAAGAACAAATTCTTATTATCAATGACGGCCTAGGAACAGTGGGTTAACTGCCTTGTTCAGGGGCAGAACAAAATATTTTTTATACCTTGTCAGCTCGGGGATTCGATCTTGCAACCTTTCGGTTACTAGTCCAACACTCTAACCACTAGAATACCTGCCGCTTTACATGATTCACTATGAAACAGTGCCAGAAAGACGCATACTAATAGAGAGAAAGTTTTAAAAACCACAACGGCACCGAGGCACACACGTCACAACCGCCAGTGATTTGATAGGCTGATTTATCTAACATGGCTTTCCTGCTCAATGTGCCTGCTAGCTAGCTTCATTGACAAACACAGATGGAACTTAGCCTGCTAGTGATTTTGAGCTCTGATAAAGAGCATGTAGCTTATGCTTTATTTACAATTGTTGGTCAGCTTGCTGATTAAGGTTGGAACGAATCAGTCCTGTGCAGCTGTTGTTTATTCATGTTCTGTATGATGTCATGTTCTGTGTGGACCCCAGGAAGAGTAGCTGCTGCTTTTGCAAAAGTGAAATGGGGATCCAAATAAAATACCAAACAAATAGCTCCGTGTGTGCAGCAGCAGACAGGATATTCATCTGCATTCCAATGCTAGTTTTAATGCACATTTTTGAACTTGAGAAATACTGCACCAAACACCTAGCTAGGATGTAAAAATTGCACAACAAAAATGTCCTCTACAAAAAACGTCAAAATTAAATACAGATTTCTTGATTCATCGTCGATCAATTGTGACTATTTTGGGGAGGTGGTAAGCTAGTGGCTCTGTTGATATGGTGTGTCAAAAGCGACAAGTGAAAAAGAAAGAAAATATTTCAGAGAAAAACAGCTCCCTTGGACCTTTTAAGAAAAAAAGATTTCAGTCTTGCTGGTGTGGTTCGATGTGGGCGTGGTTCGATGTGGGCGTGGTTCGATGTGGGCGTGGTTCGATGTGGGCGTGGTTCGATGTGGGCGTGGTATCAAACCACACCCCCAAGACTGACATCTCATTTTTCTTTAACATTTAAAAAAAAAGGTCCACATGTGCCATTTTTACCTCAATATCAAATCATTTTTGACAATTAAGTACCTTACTGTGAACATTTTATTTGAAAACAGTAATATATATATATATATATATTTAAAATAGCTTCTTAGCAAAGAGCAATTTCTCAAGCAAGAATTTTGCTAAGACTGTCAGAGTGGTCTGAATGGGGAGGGGAAAACTGACAACTATCTGTTATTGGCAGAGAGGCTTGGAACTCTTTCTGATTGGTCTATTAACTAATTCACAGCATGGTGATGTAACCACGGCCAAAACCCTCATCCCACCAAAACAGGCTGACATTTCAGATGGTCATTCAAACAGCTTTTACACAGCTTTTACACCAAAAGTACATTCTACGTACACCCATACGTAGAATGTATGCACATGACTGTAAGTCGCTTTGGATAAAAGCGTCTGCTAAATGGCATATATATATATTTTTATCATTTTCACAAATTCACAGTATTAGTCCAACCTCAGTGTGAAAATGTATATAAAACTCAGGAAAAATCACATTTGACTGCATTAGGCCTTTAAATGAGCAACAGAAAAACAAAGGGAATCACTGAGTTCAGTCGCCCTTTAAATCTTAGCTCCGACTCTTTGCCATTATTACTACACAAACACCTGGTGGGAGGAAAAGGGATGACAGAAGACAGGTGGTTACTATGGTTACTTGTAGGGTAAGATTGAGATGACAGAAGTTTGATGGTTACTATGGTTCCTGTTAGGATAGAATAGAGATGACAGAATCTGATGGTTAGATGACAGAAGAATCTGATGGTTACCATGGTTCCTGTTAGGATAGATAATAATAATAATAATAATAATATATGCCATTTAGCAGACGCTTTTATCCAAAGCGACTTACAGTCATGTGTGCATACATTCTACGATAACAACATTAGACCATTAGACCATAACAACATTAGACCATAACAACATTAGACCATTAGACCATAACAGCATTAGACCATTAGATCATAACAACATTAGATCATAACAACATTAGATCATAACAACATTAGACCATTAGACCATAACAACATTAGACCATAACAACATTAGACCATAACAACATTAGACCATTAGATCATAACAACATTAGACCATTAGACCATAACAACATTAGACAATTAGATCATAACAACATTAGATCGTAACAACATTAGATCATAACAGCATTAGACCATTAGATCATAACAGCATTAGACCATTAAACCATAACAACATTAGACCATAACAACATTAGACCATAACAACATTAGACCATAACAACATTAGATCATAACAACATTAGACCATTAGACCATAACAACATTAGACCATTAGACCATAACAACATTAGATCATAACAACATTAGACCATAACAACATTAGACCATAACAACATTAGACCATTAGACCATAACACCATTAGACCATAACACCATTAGACCATTAGACCATAACAACATTAGACCATAACAACATTAGACCATTAGATCATAACAACATTAGACCATAACAACATTAGAACATAACAACATTAGACCATAACAACATTAGACCATAACAACATTAGACCATTAGACCATAACAACATTAGACCATAACAACATTAGACCATTAGACCATAACAACATTAGACCATTAGACCATAACAACATTAGACCATTAGACCATAACAACATTAGACCATTAGATCATAACAACATTAGACCATAACAACATTAGACCATTAGACCATAACAACATTAGACCATTAGACCATAACAACATTAGAACATAACAACATTAGAACATAACAACATTAGACCATAACAACATTAGACCATTAGAACATTAGACCATTAGACCATAACAACATTAGACCATTAGACCATAACAACATTAGAACATAACAACATTAGACCATAACAATATTAGACCATTAGACCACAACAACATTAGACCATAACAACATTAGACCATAACAACATTAGACCATAACAACATTAGACCATTAGACCATTAGATCATAACAACATTAGACCATTAGACCATAACAACATTAGACCATTAGATCATAACAACATTAGACCATAACACCATTAGACCATAACAACATTAGACCATTAGACCATAACAACATTAGACCATTAGATCATAACAACATTAGACCATAACACCATTAGACCATAACAACATTAGACCATTAGACCATAACAACATTAGACCATTAGACCATTAGATCATAACAACATTAGATCAATAGAATAGAGATGACAGAAGTCTGATGGTTACTATGGTTCCTGTTAGGATAGAATAGAGATGACAGAAGTCTGATGGTTACTATGGTTCCTGTTAGGATAGAATAGAGATGACAGAAGTCTGATGGTTACTATGGTTCCTGTTAGGATAGAATAGAGATGACAGAAGTCTGATGGTTACTATGGTTCCTGTTAGGATATAATAGAGATCACAGAAGTCAAGTGCTTATGCGCTTCACTTCCTGAAGGGAGTGATTTTAGAGATCGTTTTTTATTCTGGGTATAATTCAATTGTTACTTTAATTGTGGATGTTAATACACGGCATATGGTTCTATTGATATTAGGCTACTATTATGATATTAGGTTACTATTATGATATTAGGTTACTATTATGATATTGTGGTTATTTAAACAAGAGAAAGCAGGATAATAATAACAGGAGGATATTCTCATGCTTCTTATTAGGAAAGAAAGATGACAAACCAAATCTGAGGTCTCTTCCTCAAAAAGTCATCACTACTATCTGTAGATCATATCTTGCAAAGACAAACAATATGATCATAAATGGGGAACCCCATACTCCAAGAGTGTCTAAGGGGAGTTGGGATATGCAAAAAAACACTTAACAATTCACACGTGTATAATACACAGTTATACATGGGTCAAATAGGACAAATAAGCACCCACCTAATTAGTATTATTTAAATGGAGAATGAGATTGTTTAATTAATGATAAAGGCTAAACATTGATTTTTGAAGAATTTGACTTAGAAATGCATCATTAGCTTAGTTCAACTTTCGTACCCTATCCCAAAATATAAACTTTTTACTGCAACAATTTAGGCCTAATTGCAAACTAACACTTTATGCTATGTTTTTATTTTTATGGATCTCAACACTCAATGACAACAGCGCCAATACACAGGACAAACATAGATTGGTTTGTATGTTATTATATCTAACGTTACCTGGCTTGTAGGTTGCTATGCTCTTCAGAAAGATGACCCATCTCTATCTGCAGCCGGGCCCTGTCGTTAGCCAGCACGTCCAAGCTCTTCCTCGCGTCGGCCAACTCGGTCTCGTACAGCCGCCGAACGTTGGCCGTCTCCCGGGTCGTGGACTCCTCTTTCTCCTCCAGGAGAAGCAGCATTGAGGACTTGTCATTCTCCAGCTGGCGGACCCGCTCTATGTAGGCGGCCAGGCGGTCGTTCAGGTGGCTAAGCTCCTCTTTCTCCTGGCTTCGGGAGAGCCGGGTTGGGCTGGTGCTGGACGGGCCGGGGCCGCTTCGTCGGGAGGAGCGAGTTGAGCGACTGGTTGAGGTAACTGAAGCCATGGCGCGTTCTCATGTGACTGCACGCGCTGGGTTTGGGATGAGTTTGCACCAATAATTTATGTATACAACTAGATGACTTTTAGGGGGCGCTGTGTTGAAGCCACCGTGCCTCCATCTTGGCACTCCCCCAACGTTGTAAAACATTTAGGAAGCTATAGATATGCATGTATTAATGTCTACATTCGTTTTTTGCCACATTCATTATATTACATACAGCTTAATACATACGTTTACATTACTATTATGTGAGCTAAACATACAAATAAAACACGACAAAAAATATATAAACATTAGAAGTAAAACAAGTATACTTTTTAGAGATAGCTAATGTTACTGTCCCCAACATTACAAAATAAGTACTTAAATACATGTAATTTTGTCCTTGAAACAATTAATTGAAATACTGTAGAATTCCATTCATTCCTGTGGAAGACTGCTCCTACTAGGGGGTGAACTCTCAATGGCCAATAGATAGAATTACATTCCAGGATGTTATACATTATTGGTTTGCACTGAGTTCTTCTTCTTCTTCTTCTTCTTCTTCTTCTTCTTCTTCTTCTTCTTCTTCTTCTTCTTCTTCTTCTTCTTCTTCCTCTTCTTCTTCTTCTTCTTCTTCTTCTTCTTCTTCTGCTTCTTTGGTATAATGCTGGTCCGCAAACAAACGCTTGAGGTGAATGCTGACACCTACTGTGCTGGAGGTGGTGGCGCAGAGGAATGGAGAATAAATGAATAATCAGTGTATGTTATAAATAAATGGAGGGCATCCGTAGAATTACGTGGAATACGCAGGTACGTGTAAAGCCTATCAATGACAAAAGAAACGTGCATTACACGTGTTAGAGATTTCACATGACATCCCTACACAATGAAATGTTCTAAGAGTGCGGAGGTGCCATTACTAGAAACAATACTGTAATCATCTGATTGTGAATTTTAAGGCCATTGGTCCATTTTAATTAATTGTTTGTTTGCTCAGATTAGTTGCAGGAGTGGCTCTGGAAAATGCACCAATTCAGTTCGATTAAATGTTTGCTACGTTCTGGAACAGACTCATTCGTATGTTTGCTCCATTTGGTGGGTGTGGCTTGATGCAACGAGTGATGTATTTAATTAAAGGGCAGTGATGCATTTTGAACCCACAAACCAACCCCTCCTATTTGTTCAACTGTCATTCAGAACAGCACCATTTCCGTTTAATTGAACGTTGCAGTATGTTTTTTCGTACTGGACGCAGCCCTAACCCCCTGTAGCACCTACTTTCATTAAGGGGATTCGATTAATCTGGCCGGGCGCCCGGGATGGCGTGTTGTGTATCGAGTGAAAGTTGATTGCATTAGTTTTGGAACTGAGCTGCCTCCTGGGCGTGAGCCAGGCGCCCCGTTCTAATCCCACGGTGAAGTCGTCTAAAAAAAGTGGAATAATTATGAGTAGGATTCTGTGTTTTCACATGCAAAAGTGATTTGTTTTGATAAAAATGCTCTACGTGCCTTCCCAATGAAAACTAGTTTTAAAAAATCAAACGTATATTTTATGGAAAAAATATGTTGTATGTTTCTGGAAGATGCACCATGCTGCCTTCATTTTGACATCATGGCCGATCGGCGCAGAATACTGCTCCATTTGAGAAAGGCGCTCCCCCTCACCGCTTTTCCCCGTTCAAGTCATGTCCAGTCTCTGTGTTCTGTTAATGTGTTAATTGTAAGTAGGCCTATCCTGAATACAACTTGTGTTTGGTAATTGTGCGGACATGGAGACAGCCAGCGAAGGTATTTATTGTGTAATTGTGCAAAAGCGTAATTATTTAGACGCCACTGTCGGATGGTTGTAACCAACGATTATTCATTATATTGACAACATAGTTGAGTGACCACTCTAACGCATGTCCTCAAAGATGGAAGGCAGGCGAGATCAGGTGGGACCATTCTAGCCAATGAGAGGGCAGATATGTGTGAACAACGGGCACAACTCTAATATAAAATGTTTTTTTCAAAGTTGCCGAAATTCCACATGCGTCCACTTATATCAGTGCATTCGTCACAACCTAACCATGATAACCATGACGAAACTTTTATTCGATCAAAGAAGCCTCATGTAGCAAATTAGCAATTGCATTTTTTGCTGACCAAATCGGACCCTCTCATTGACCTCCTTTGTGGACATATTTTGGGCGGAGTAAACCATCTTGCCTCTTTCTCTCTCTTGTAACAAATGCAAAAATCTGACTAGAACATTGTAACAACCACAGGTTTTATGATAGGGCAGGATCAATGGAGACCACACCTGGATGCTGGTAATGGAATCACACAACACAGGATTATCACAAAATATATATTTTATTACAAATATGTTTAAAATAGTAGATAAGCTGTAGGGGCCGGTGGGCTTAAAATGGCAGGTTCAGTGGGTTCAATACAAAAGGCTAATATAATAATTTCAGTGTAACATGTGATATTCAATTCTTCAGTAATGTAGCTTAGGCACAGCAAATGTCAAGATATCAAGTTCAGCAGAGCAAACTTCACACAACAGGTCTTGTAAGGTAGGGGCCTATTTCCAAAAGGGGCTCAATGTTGTAAACACTGAAAGTGCTTCATGCAATAAATAATCAAGCACTTGTACAATATAAATACATGAAATATGTCCCATCTGATTACTGTCATTTGTCACAGCTCTCAAACTCTCCTGACTAAACCTGCTGTCTCTCATGGGTCCCTCCAACTCTCAAACTCACTTGACTCAACATGCTGGCTCTCAGGGTCCCTCCAAATGCCTTCTACAAGAAGATGCAGGGTTCTTTGCGGATCATGGTTACCCTGAGAAGAACTGAGAAGTTCAGACGTAAATTGAGAAACATGCTAAGAACCTACAAACAGGCCAAAGAACGTTACCGGGAGACAGGCCAAGGGAGAACCACTTGGCTGTGTTTTGAGGTTAATGTCTCTCTGGTGCATAGGGTTATGATTAACACAATATGATCTTCAGGATTTCTTATTCCCCTCAGGGAATGAATGACATACAGTTTATAAATCATTCACTATTTATTCTAACAAAGGTTGAAACAAACAAAAAACATATTTTGGTGTTCACACATGCATTTGTTTGATTTACAAAGTCTGAACCGGACCAAGAAAAACATCTATAGTGAAATTGAGATGGTCGGCTCTATTCTTATGCATTTCACTGTTCCTGTGCATGTGACAATAACACTTGAACTCAGAGGAGAAGGTGGTTCGAGACCTCAATGCTGGAGGGAGTGGCTGCCATGCAGCACATTCTTCAGCAGATGCTTATAAGTCAGAAAGAAAGGGTTACACTGTTGAAAAGGAAAATAAATGATGCTTGACATTCCTTCTTGTCTGTCTTCACCATCCCAGGTGTTGTCCCATTATGTCTATTTGGAGTGTTTATCTCCTTTATGGTGTAGCCATTGAACACCTCTAACAGCAGACATGCACATGGTAAACTTGTTTCTAAAATGCTGCTTTTACTTTGTGCAAAGTATAACCCTTTAACCAGCCTGAGTGTGATGTTTCTTTGTCAACGACAGGCAGTCTGGATATGGAATCTTTATCTGATTTGAATCAGGCACGGGATGACAGGAGGTAGTTTGTTGAACCAAGGTTCCCAGAAGGATTTGGGCATGAAACGATGCCTGTTAGACAGATCAGTTTCGTCATCTTCAAAAAATGCAGCCAGTTTCAATTGTCTGTGGTAGGAAATGATCTCTGCGTAGTTGTGTCTTGCTGCCCCATGTAATGATCAGCGTTGGAATAAATGACAAACCTCATGGTAAAGTAATCTGAGCCAGTGTCGGGCAGAAGTGACTGGAGAGGGCCCCTTGGCACCCAGATTGATGCTCTGGGGAACACTGAGCTGCCGTGTTGAACAAAAGGCGAACACTCTTGTTCTGGGACTGAGTCGTGCCCTTGTCCTTGTTGTTAAGACCAAAGGACAGGATAACCTTCCTCACCTAGGGAAACATCCTTCCCTGTGGTCCCTCCCAACTTCCTGCCAGTAGGAAAGGAAGTCACTGGAAGCCCCCAAATGCACCACCCGTCTGATGTCGTCCACCTGGATGCCCATGCCGAATGCCTATGTGGCCACCACACACCTGATGTGGCCATTGCCTGAAGTGAAGTCTGACAGAATGTGCTCCTAGGTCTCTGGGTCTGTCTACTTCTGTTATACTTCTGTTCTACTTCTACAGAAGGGATTTTGAGGTACTCCTCTCGAAAGGATGTGAGCCACTGTTAAACAGACAGACAGACCAGTGGAAGAGGATTTAGGAATTTCAGATGAAATTTGGCAGAGTATGCTTCAGAGATACATTCTTCTTCTTTATATGTCTGAGACATGCTATAATACACTTTAAAATAGTCTTTCGGCTGCATTGGTCAAAGGCAAAATGATCCAAGTGTAGACCAGAAATGGTCTAAACTTGTGACCTATGTATTATAGCAGGCTCCTGCTACCTTATTTCACATGCTTTGGACATACATGAAATGTATTGATTTCTGTAAGTCAATTTCTGAGATGTATTCCAAGGTACTGGAGAGGCCTATATCTGCAAATACATTTTTGCAAATACAAGTCATTATTTTTAGATAAGACTATGCTAAATATTTATTCACGTCACCAAATAATTCATTAAAACGCACTGTTTTTCAATGAAGGTCTACAGAATCCTCAGCAGCACTCTGTAGGGTAGCACCATGGTATAGCCAGCAGACCGCTAGCTTCTGTCCTCCGGGTACATTGACTTCAATACAAAAGCCAGTAGGCTCATGGTTCTCACCCCGTTCTATAGACTTACACAGTAGTTATGACAACTTTCCGGAGGTCCTCCAAACCGGTCAGAGCTCTTGCAGAATAAACTGACAGTTTGTCCACCATATCAAAGGATCACAGAATTCATCTAGTACTGAAAGCAAAAACTACAGCTAGCTATCACTGCAGTGCATAGCATGTGGTGAGTAGTTGACTCAAAGAGAAAGACTATATTTGAAAAAAAAAAAAATCTTTCAAAATTAAGGAGAAGCGAGAGAGAGAGAGTGTATTTCTTTTTCACATTCACTTTCAATATTTTTGCACGCCCAATTTTTCAGTTTTTGATTTGTTAAAAAAGTTTGAAATATCCAATAAATGTCGTTCCACTTCATGATTGTGTCCCACTTGTTGTTGATCCTTCACCAAAAAATACAGTTTTATATCTTTATGTTTGAAGCCTGAAATGTGTCAAAAGGTCGCAAAGTTCAAGGGGGCCGAATACTTTCGCAAGGCACTGTATATCTTTTTATATTTCACCTTTATTTAACTAGGCAAGTCAGTTAAGAACAAATTCTTATTTTCAATGACGGCCTAGGAACGGTGGGTTAACTGCGTGGTTCAGAAGCAGAACGACAGATTTGTACCTTGTCAGCTCGTGGATTTGACCTTGCAACCTTCCGGTTACTAGTCCAATGCTCTAACCACTGTTAGCCATTGGATAAAGGAAGTCATGGTCATCTCAAGCTAGAGAAAAGGCACTATTCCTTAAAATGATCTGCAAGTCAATTGTATGATATCTGGCAACTTTTCTTATCTTTTGTAGAAAACATGGACCTAGCTAATTTCACAACTGCATAAACTAACCCAAATTATAATTTATATCACTATTTTTACTTTTATAGTATCTGTGTTTTTCATTATTTGATTATGTCACTTCCATTCTGTCATGCCTGTTTAATAAAAGTCTGGTATTCGGGTGGTGCTCTGTAGGAGCATGAGGGTTGGGGTGAGTTTGATGTGGTAACTTTGTGGCGCAGCTAATCATATACTGAGCACAACATAACAATTCTTAACAATATTAATTGGTCGTTGTAATAATTAGACAGGAGATCGGTGAAATGTGTTTGATCATTACATACTGTGTGCCCACTATGTGTCTGGCCTCGAGCTCCAAACACTGCTGAACATCTTACACCACGGTACTCAATAAACAATGACATAGTACTTATACATTCATTATCATTTCTATGAGATTGTGACAGGATGAGAACAGTCACAGTCCCACTTGACAATAATTTGACAGTGGGAAAATTCTGGGTTATTTGGTTAATCAAACAGCAGAGGGAGACAAATCTCCAGAAAATAGCCCTGCAGCAATGGAGTGTAAAGGAGAAAGTGTGTTTCAGATTGTCCCCCTGCACCAGCTGTGATCTTAGTAGAATGACTCGCACAAAAACTAGAAAAGCATACCACAAAAACTGTGGCAAGCCCAATACAGTATAGGAACAGAGGGTTTGTAATGCTCTAGTTCAGTCAAAAGCCCCCAATTCTGTCTCAGCCTTTATTCCTGACCTCTCAATTACTGGCAAGCTGACTACCTCCTGACTGTGATGCCTAGGGTCAATACTAAAAGGGCACCTGTACTGTACCCAGGCATTCAATTGGGTTGCGCAGGGGGTGGAATCATCCATTCATCCATCCATCCACCTACCAATCCATTTGCTCCATCTCTGTCCATCCATCCATCCCCTATCTATCCTAGCTGTGAGTTTACAGGTAAGCACGCCAGAGTTACAAAGACAATAGGATGATTGGTTGAAAGTGAAGTGAGTTTGTAATACCTCAGTTCATCCATGTCCAAAGCCCTCTCTCTCATCTCTCCCTCCCATCTCACTGCTCTCACTCATCTCCCTCCCATCTCACTGCTCTCACTCATCTCCCTCCCATCTCACCTCCCTCACTCATCTCCCTCCCATCTCACTGCCCTCACTCATCTCCCTCCCATCTCACTACCCTCACTCATCTCCCTCCCATCTCACTACCCTCACTCATCTCCCTCCCATCTCACTGCCCTCACTCATCTCCCTCCCATCTCACTGCTCTCACTCATCTCCCTCCCATCTCACTGCCCTCACTCATCTCCTCCCATCTCACTGCTCTCACTCATCTCCCTCCCATCTCACCTCCCTCACTCATCTCCCTCCCATCTCACTACCCTCACTCATCTCCCTCCCATCTCACTGCTCTCACTCATCTCCCTCCCATCTCACTGCTCTCACTCATCTCCTCCCATCTCACTCCTCTCCATCCCATCTCACTGCTCTCACTCATCTCCCTCCCATCTCACTGCTCTCACTCATCTCCTCCCATCTCACTACCCTCACTCCTCTCCATCCCATCTCACTGCCCTCACTCATCTCCCTCCCATCTCACTACCCTCACTCATCTCCCTCCCATCTCACTACCCTCACTCATCTCCATCCCATCTCAATGCCCTCATTCATCTCCCTCCCATCTCACTACCCTCACTCATCTCCCTCCCATCTCACTGCCCTCACTCATCTCCCTCCCATCTCACTGCCCTCACTCATCTCCCTCCCATCTCACTGCTCTCACTCATCTCCCTCCCATCTCACTGCCCTCACTCGCTCATCTCTCCCTCCCCTCTCACTACCCTCACTCATCTCCTCCCATCTCACTGCCCTCACTCATCTCCCTCCCCATCTCACTGCCCTCACTCATCTCCCTCCCATCTCACTGCCCTCACTCATCTCCCTCCCATCTCACTGCCCTCACTCGCTCATCTCTCCCTCCCCCTCTCACTGCCCTCACTCGTCTCACTCTCTCATCTCTCCCTCCCCCTCTCACTGCCCTCACTCGTCTCACTCTCTCATCTCTCCCTCTCCCTCCCCCTCTCACTGCCCTCACTCGTCTCACTCTCTCATCTCTCCCTCTCCCTCCCCCCTCTCACTGCCCTCACTCGTCTCACTCTCTCATCTCTCCCTCCCCCTCTCACTGCCCTCACTCGTCTCACTCTCTCATCTCTCCCTCCCCCTCTCACTGCCCTCACTCGTCTCACTCTCTCATCTCTCCCTCCCCCTCTCACTGCCCTCACTCGTCTCACTCTCTCATCTCTCCCTCCCCTCTCACTGCCCTCACTCGTCTCACTCTCTCATCTCTCCTCCCCTCTCACTGCCCTCACTGTCTCACTCTCTCATCTCTCCCTCCCCCTCTCACTGCCCTCACTCGTCTCACTCTCTCATCTCTCCCTCCCCCCTCTCACTGCCCTCACTGCCTCACTCTCTCATCTCTCCCTCCCCCTCTCACTGCCCTCACTCGTCTCACTCTCTCATCTCTCCCTCCCCTCTCACTGCCCTCACTCGTCTCACTCTCTCATATCTCCTTCCCTCACTCGTCTCACTCTCTCATCTCTCCCTCCCCTCTCACTGCCCTCACTCGTCTCACTCTCTCATATCTCCCTCCCCCTCTCACTGCCCTCACTCGTCTCACTCTCTCATCTCCTCCCTCCCCCTCTCACTGCCATCACTCGTCTCACTCTCTCATCTCTCCCTCCCCCTCTCACTGCCCTCACTCGTCTCACGCTCTCATCTCTCCCTCCCCCTCTCACTGCCCTCACCCGTCACACTCTCTCATATCTCCCTCCCCTCTCACTGCCCTCACTCGTCTCACTCTCTCATCTCTCCCTCCCCCTCTCACTGCCCTCACTCGTCTCACTCTCTCATCTCTCCCTCCCCTCTCACTGCCCTCACTCGTCTCACTCTCTCATCTCTCCCTCCCCCTCTCACTGCCCTCACTCGTCTCACTCTCTCATCTCTCCCTCCCCCTCTCACTGCCCTCACTCGTCTCACTCTCTCATCTCTCCCTCCCCCTCTCACTTGTCACACTCTCTCATCTCTCCCTCCCCCTCTCACTGCCCTCACTCTCTCATCTCTCCCTCCCCCTCTCACTGCCCTCACTCTCTCATCTCTCCCTCCCCTCTCACTGTCTCACTCTCTCATCTCTCCCTCCCCTCTCACTCGTCTCACTCTCTCATCTCTCCCTCCCCTCTCACTGCCCTCACTGCGTCTCACTCTCTCATCTCTCCCTCCCCTCTCACTGCCCTCACTGCCTCACTCTCTCATCTCTCCCTCCCCCTCTCACTGCCCTCACTCGTCTCACTCTCTCATCTCTCCCTCCCCCTCTCACTGCCCTCACTCGTCTCACTCTCTCATCTCTCCCTCCCCCTCTCACTGCCCTCACTCGTCTCACTCTCTCATCTCTCCCTCCCCCTCTCACTTGTCTCACTCTCTCATCTCTCCCTCCCCTCTCACTGCCCTCACTCTCTCATCTCTCCCTCCCCTCTCACTGCCCTCACTCTCTCATCTCTCCCTCCCCCTCTCACTCGTCTCACTCTCTCATCTCTCCCTCCCCTCTCACTCGTCTCACTCTCTCATCTCTCCCTCCCCTCTCACTGCCCTATCTCCCTGTATCTCCCCTATGCTTTGCCAACATCTATTCCTCACCTCATAATAAAGGAGAACCTCCCCAGCATGTTGTAATAGCCACTTTGATCTGCCACACCACAGGGCTTGGTGAGTGATAGCTGTAATACACCACTTCTCTACAGTGCCTGTATTAGGGCCAGGCGAGTGAGCAGCGGTGACAGCAACAGCATAATATGAGTCCAAAATGGCACCCTATTCGCTACTACTTTTAGCCAAGGCTCATAGGGCTCTGGTCAAAAGTGGTGTTCTATATAGGAGATAGGGTGTAATTTTAGATGTAGACAAAACTGTGCTGGAGTTTGCCTATCTGGGTTGATTAAAGGCCCAAAATCACAGTGTGACAGTGGCACACAAGTTTATTAGGGAGTTCTTGAAACGTTATATTAGTTTCAGAATGAAAATGTGGCTGGGGTACGCAAGAAAAAAGCCCTATGGAACTAGTTACAGTTCATACTGTTGGAAACTGGTGTGGTGATAATATTGCCATTATCTTCATTCTTTACTATTTTCCCTTGTAATCAATGAGATGATGATGACTGCATGATGATTGTTTATGATGATGAAAATCATGAGTATGATGATCATGATGATTGTTAGGATAATGATCTGAATGATGATGATGATAATAACATTAGTATGATGATCATGATGATTATTAGGATAATGATCTGAATGATGATGATGGTGAGGAGGATGATTGTTGTTATTATAGTTATTATTAATGTGACGAAGATGAATATTATGATCATCATGATGATGATAACGATGTTGAAATGTACTGAATAAACGTGAAGCTCGAAAAAATCAACATAATCACGTACCACTATTCTCCTGTAGCCGATTCTCAAATCCATATTGGCGATGGGACGAGGGCGGCAATCAGCTGCGCAGCGCTCTAACTTTGTCCGGTCATTATTTGAGCTCCATATCGCTACTTCCCAGTCGCGCTACATTTAGAGCGAGAGAAAGAAGGAGAGAATTCAGACTTTTATTGTGACTCCGTAGTAGGCCACAGCACAACGGAATATTTTGTTGTTGTGTGCGAATTAGTTGTGTATCGATTTGATACATCATATTTGACTGCGAGTTTTGGTTGCGGTTTTGAAATCGGGGAGTGTCGCGCCGGGTGGAAATCAGGTTTGAGGAATCAGTGGGATATGTTGATCTGTACATGAGCGCAGCGCATTCTTCCGAAAGAAGGTAACATTATATATCTGTTACATCGTACTGTCATTCTGTCCAAATGTCTGTGAAATATTTGGTGCCTGTGAATGGTCTCTATCGCGCCACAGAATCAGTTTAACCAAGTGCAAGTTTATTATTTCAGCCTAAATATAGTTGTTGTTCTGGCATTTTATGTTTACATAACACCGTTTACATTTAGAAATACCCCGCGTCATTTTTTGACACGGTAGACATTCTCTGTCGCTGTTGTCAATATCGTTATTATTTTAAATACGTTTTATAGACACGTGAACTGCCTGATATACTGCCGTAGACATCGCTGAACTGTGCCATTAGAGCTACCCTACCCTGCGGGAGCATCCTTCACTGTCTAGAATGAACTTTCGTGAAAGCGGGAGCCTATCTGACAAGTAGAATGAATTTGCTAGAAATCAATAATTGGCCAATGCTATTTCCAGCGGAGGGAAGTGCTTCTCCTCGGATTCCATCCATGTAGCGGTTGTGCTGTTACATGTGTCTGTTATCCAACAGCTTTTCAGTACATCGTTATAATCACATTCATGCAATATTGAACCCTGATACCCAAAGAAACTACCTACCTAGTGTCATTCATAGTAGTTTACAGACGCACATATGCCAATATCTCTTTTTTTATAGGCTATACATTCAATCTCAATCTGATTCCTTCTATTTAGGCTCATTTATACAATCTAACTTTATCATCGGTGACAGCTGATCGCCTATTCCTGTATTTTCACACATGTTTTTGCAACATCACTGTATTGTGGAAGTATTAGACTGGCCATAATAATATTTGGATTTGAAGGGAAGAGCGGTGCACCTTCTGGGTTTTTGCCTTTCTCTCCCTGTCTTGACACTGACTGAAACATGTGCTCCCTATCCCAGGCTGCACCTCACCAACACATAACAGCACGTTTCATCGCGGAGCTAAGATGAAACCACTCCTGTTCCTGCTCTGGGAGACTGGGCTAGCTCTCTCTCTGCTCTACTCGGCTGCACAGGTACGGTACCATTCACATGGTGGCATTTAAATAAAAGTTTGATTCAATTTGATATGGCAGTGTTTCCGAAATTGTGGGTAGGGCCCGCTAATTGGACGAGGAGGCCACCCACTGTGGAATTGTAAAAGTAATGTAAAGTGTGATGCTTGTTCAACCCTGAAAAGGCCCTGGGTTCCAGAACGTTGGTTCTGTTATAAATGATTGGGAGTCATGAAGGGTGCATCTCAGTTGTATTTCTGATGTCCTCACCTCCTTCTCAAAGCATGTTGGAGGAGAAGGTCTGTGGGGAGAACCTCCCACTGGGCACAGATGTCAGTTCAACGTCTAGTTCTGATTTACATTTGGTTGAGTTGTCAACTAACTTCAATTCAATGTTCAAATTTACTGTCAGTGTATTTAGATTAAAAGTTGGGTGAAAAATGATGAAATTCCCTACATTCATAACTTTTTACAAATCCAATCAGTTTGATTCAACGTCATCATATTGCAATTTTGGGTTGAAATGATGTAGAAACAACATTGATTCAACCAGTTCTTGCCCAGTGGGTCAGATCTTCTGCGATGCGTTTTGAAAAGGAGACGAGGATGTGAGAAATCAAGCAAAGACCAGATTAACCCGTGAGTGTCGTACTTTCTTTGTTTTTTTTCAAATTGATGGTCAGTATATAGTCTGCACCTTGTCAACTATGTGGGGGTGTGGCTCTCTTCCAAATGACACTCCATTCCCTATGTAGTTTACACTACTAAGTAGTGCACGATATAGTTTACACTACTAAATAGTGCACAATATAGGGAAAACGGTACCGTTTGGGACACACAGATGGTCACATCTCGAAGCTCTTGTTCCTGGCTATTTCGGCCTATACAGGTGTGTGGCTATTATTATAGATGTGTGTACATATTATTGTAGATGTGTGTGTAGTACATATTATTGTAGATGTGTGTAGTACATATTATTATAGATGTGTGTAGTACATATTATTATAGATGTGTGTAGTACATATTATTATAGATGTGTGTAGTACATATTATTATAGATGTGTGTAGTACATATTATTATAGATGTGTGTAGTACATATTATTGTAGATGTGTGTAGTACATATTATTATAGATGTGTGTAGTACATATTATTGTAGATCTGTGTAGTACATATTATTATAGATGTGTGTAGTACATATTATTATAGATAGTACATATTATTATAGATGTGTGTAGTACATATTATTATAGATGTGTGTAGTATTATTATAGATGTGTGTAGTACATATTATTATAGATGTGTGTAGTACATATTATTGTGTGTATAGAGATGTGTGTAGTACATATTATTATAGATGTGTGTAGTACATATTATTATAGATGTGTGTAGTACATATTATTATAGATGTGTGTACATATTATTATAGATGTGTGTAGTACATATTATTATAGATGTGTGTAGTACATATTATTATAGATGTGTGTAGTACATATTATTATAGATGTGTGTAGTACATATTATTATAGATGTGTGTAGTACATATTATTATAGATGTGTGTAGTACATATTATTATAGATGTGTGTAGTACATATTATTGTAGATGTGTGTAGTACATATTATTATAGATGTGTGTAGTACATATTATTATAGATGTGTGTAGTACATATTATTATAGATGTGTGTAGTACATAATATTATAGATGTGTGTAGTACATATTATTATAGATGTGTGTAGTACATATTATTATAGATGTGTGTAGTACATATTATTGTAGATGTGTGTAGTACATATTATTATAGATGTGTGTAGTACATATTATTATAGATGTGTGTAGTACATATTATTATAGATGTGTGTAGTACATATTATTGTAGATGTGTGTAGTACATATTATTATAGATGTGTGTAGTACATATTATTATAGATGTGTGTAGTACATATTATTGTAAATGTGTGTAGTACATATTATTGTAGATGTGTGTAGTACATATTATTGATGTGTGTAGTACATATTATTGTAGATGTGTGTAGTACATATTATTGTAGATGTGTGTAGTACATATTATTATAGATGTGTGTAGTACATATTATTGTAGATGTGTGTAGTACATATTATTGTAGATGTGTGTAGTACATATTATTGTAGATGTGTGTAGTACATATTATTATAGATGTGTGTAGTACATATTATTATAGATGTGTGTAGTACATATTATTGTAAATGTGTGTAGTACATATTATTGTAAATGTGTGTAGTACATATTATTGTAAATGTGTGTAGTACATATTATTGTAGATGTGTGTAGTACATTGCTATGGGACAGTTGGAGGATGTTCGTCTGCCTGGCTATGTGTCTATTTGGAGCCAGCTGAATTGAATGTCACCTCTCTTTATGAGGATCAACCCTCTAAAGCCCTAAGGTTGACACACACACACACACACACACACACACACACACACACACACACACACACACACACACACACACACACACACACACACACACACACACACACACACACACACACACACACACACACACACACACACACACACACACACACACACACACACACACACACACACACACACACACACAGAGGCTGCTGAGGGCCAGGTGATAACAGAGATCTGTTGGGCTCTGCCACTGAGTGGTGAGGCCTTTTTTAGATAAGGGATGCATCCCAAATGGGACACTGGTCAAAAGTAGTGCACTTTATAAAATATGGTACCATTTGGCATGCAGACAAGGCTTGCTAGTTAACATGTAGTAAGCTAGTGTCTGAAAACAGATCACACGGAAACCTGAATCTGCCAGTTGACTGTGATGTTGGACATGCTGCTTTAGGCTTCTACAGGAGACCAAAATAGAGTTGGAAGTCTGTTTGATGATTTGTTTGTATAACATGCTGGTATTGGTATTTACATGTTGTCTGTATGGAGTAAAGGGAATTACCCATAGAGATTAGAATAACTTTGAGTCTCCTCTCTAGTGTTGATTCAGTTTTCCCAATAGCCCAATGTAGGGCCCCTTTACAGCACTTGTAATTGTCTGGTTTCTGAAAGACGTGTCTGTCTTATAGGTCCAGTCCTGCATTTAATTTCTGTCTGTATGTGAGTGTAACACGTGGAGCCGTTGCGTGGGTAGTAAGTCAGAACAATGAAAGCCACCAGTGTCGTGAGGACAGGCGTGTCTGCTAAGGCTCTCTCCTAGTTCCCAGCCCTCTCACTCATCTGCTCATACAATTAGACCCTGAATCTGGTGCCTAACCTCTTAGTGACCACGGCCCTGACACACACACACACACACCTGCACGCATGGATACACACATGAATGCAATAGACAACAAGGAATCCACAGAGTCCGACCAATTGGATCCTGGTCTAAGTGTGCAGCGCCCATCATTGTTGGCTCAATAACCCCCGTTTTTTATTTAACATTGTTATCAGGAAATATTCCAAAAGTATGTAAATCAGCTCTTGTGCTGCCACTTCATAAGGGCAGGGATAGTAGTGATCTTAATTATTATCACCCCATTTCAAGGATTCCCTTTCTAGATAAGATTATTGAATCCTTGGTAAATGTAGAACTTTGCTCTTTTTTGTCTAAGAAATGAATTTTGAATGTAAACCTCACAGGGTTCAGGCCTGGACAGAGCACTATATTACAGCAACCACTCTAGTAGTTCATGATCTTGTCAATGCTTTACACACTACAATGAAATGTGCTGCTTTGTTTGTGGACCCGTCAAACCCTTTTGATACTGTTGATCAGGCTATTTTATACGTTTTTCCTCAATAGGCCTGAGCTCTGTCGCCTGTTCATGGTTTCAGGATTATGTTAGTGACAGAACTCAGGATGTTGTGATTGATGGGGTTAAGTCTGAATTTCTTGAAGTATGTAAAGGTGTACCACAGGGGTTGATTTTGGGTCCTGCTCTCTTCACTACTTACTGTATATACACACCATTGGTCAGTCTGTTAAAAATGGTGAACTTCATCTATATGCAGATGATAGTATTATGTCTGCTACTGCCCGACTTGATCTGACTGTTGATCTGAATGTTGATCTGGCTGCTGATCTGACTGTTGATCTGACTGTTGATCTGACTGTTGATCTGACTGTTGATCTGGCTGTTGATCTGACTGTTGATCTGACTGTTGATCTGACTGTTGATCTGACTGTTGATCTGACTGTTGATCTGAATGTTGATCTGAATGTTGATCTGACTGTTGATCTGCCTGTTGATCTGAATGTTGATCTGACTGTTGATCTGGCTGTTGATCTGACTGTTGATCTGGCTGTTGATCTGACTGTTGATCTGGCTGTTGATCTGACTGTTGATCTGGCTGTTGATCTGGCTGTTTGATCTGGCTGTTGATCTGGCTGTTTGATCCGGCTGTTGATCTGGCTGTTTGATCCGGCTGTTGATCTGGTTGTTGATCCGACTGTTGATCTGGCTGTTGATCCGACTGTTGATCTGAATGTTGATCTGACTGTTTGATCTGGCTGTTGATCTGGCTGTTGATCTGACTGTTTGATCTGGCTGTTGATCTGGCTGTTTGATCTGGCTGTTTGATCTGGCCGTTGATCTGGTTGTTGATCTGGTTGTTGATCTGACTGTTTGATCTGGTTGTTGATCTGGTTGTTGATCTGACTGTTGATCTGAATGTTGATCTGACTGTTGATCTGAATGTTGATCTGACTGTTTGATCTGACTGTTGATCTGAATGTTGATCTGAATGTTGATCTGACTGTTGATCTGAATGTTGATCTGACTGTTGATCTGACTGTTGATCTGAATGTTGATCTGAATGTTGATCTGACTGTTGATCTGGTTGTTGATCTGACTGTTGATCTGAATGTTGATCTGAATGTTGATCTGACTGTTGATCTGAATGTTGATCTGAATGTTGATCTGACTGTTGATCTGAATGTTGATCTGACTGTTGATCTGACTGTTGATCTGAATGTTGATCTGAATGTTGATCTGACTGTTGATCTGGTTGTTGATCTGACTGTTGATCTGAATGTTGATCTGAATGTTGATCTGGCTGTGTATCTGACTGTGTATCTGGCTGTGTATCTGACTGTTGATCTGAATGTTGATCTGAGTGTTGATCTGACTGTTGATCTGGCTGTTGATCTGGCTGTTGATCTGGCTGTTGACCTGGCTGTTGATCTGGCTGTGTATCTGGCTGTTGATCTGAATGTTGATCTGACTGTTGATCTGACTGTTGATCTGGCTGTGTCTAAACTACAGTCAGCTTTTAGAGCTATGCAGGAATCCCTTGCTGATTTAAAACTTGAAAACTAAATACATACTGTTTTGAAACTCTCTCAGAATGTTTCAGATGACCTACATGTTCACTCTTTAGATGTTTCTCCAATCAAATGTGTTCCCGCATATAAATACTTATGTCTTTGAAAGAAGAAGCTAAGATTTAAAGTTGTCTCTTTCTACAGAAACAGATGGTGCCTTTCTCTAAGCCGTAGGAAGCAGATCATTCAGTCAACCTCTTTATCAGTTCTTGTTTATGCAGCTGCTACTACACTTAAACCTTTGGATATCATCTACCGTAGTGCCCTTTGTTTTGTGACAGGTGAAGGTTTTAATACTCATCACTGTATCATCCTGTATTAAAAGGCTGGCTGGACTTCGCTAAAGACCCATAGGTCTTTACATTACTACCTTTTTGTTAACAAGGCCCAACTTCATAAACTTCCATCTTATCTAACTTTGCTTTTGAAGTATAGACACCTGAGTTGCCTAATCCATTCATGTGATTGGTTAACTGTTGAGGTTCCTATGGTCTCCACAGAGCGAGGTAAATCTGCTTTTAGTGTTAATGCACCCTATTGCTCTGGTGCCTTTCTGATTGGGGACGTATTGTGGTGGAACGTCTTTTATTTCTGGGTGATTCGTGATTTTTTATTTTTGTGTTTCCCATGACTGTATTTGAATGTGTATTTACAGTATATAGTTTGGGTATAATGTGTTTTTGTAAATACGGGGCGGGGCGCATTTGCAAAAGAGACCCAGGTCTCAATATATTGTCCCTAAAGGTTAAATAAATAAAAATAATATGGATAGATACATATGTACGCATGACTACTCTCACACACACACGCACACGCACACGCTCACACTCACACTCACACTCACACACACACACACACACACACACACACACACACACACACACACACACACACACACACACACACACACACACACACACACACACACACACACACACACACACACACACACACACACACACACACACACACACACACACACACACGTAGGCAGGCACATGCACTCAGGTAGGATTTCCTCTCTCTCTCTCTCTCTCTCTCTCTCTCTCTCTCTCTCTCTCTCTCTCTCTCTCTCTTCCTCTTCTCTCTCTCTCTCTCTCTCTCTCTCTCTCTCTCTCTCTCTCTCTTCTCTCTCTCTCTCTCTCTCCCTCTCTCTCTTCTCTCTCTTCTTTCTCTCTCTCTCTCTCTTTCCCCTCTCTCTCTCTCTTTCCCTCTCTCTCTCTCTCCCTCTCTCTTCCCTCTCTCTCTCTTCTCCCTCTCTCTCTTCCCCTCTCTCTCTCTTCTCTCTTTCCCTCTCTCTCTCTTCTCTCTTCCCCTCTCTCTCTCTTCTCTCTTCCCCTCTCTCTCTCTCTCTTTCCCTCTCTCTCTTTCCCCTCTCTCTCTCTCTCTCTTCCCCTCTCTCTCTCTTCCCCTCTCTCTCTCTCTCTTTCCCTCTCTCTCTTCCCCTCTCTCTCTCTTCTCTCTTTCCCTCTCTCTCTTCCCTCTCTCTCTCTTCTCTCTTTCCCTCTCTCTCTCTTCTCTCTTTCCCTCTCTCTCTCCCCTCTCTCTCTTTCTCTCTTTCCCTCTCTCTCTTCCCCTCTCTCTCTCTCTCTTTCCTCTCTCTCTTCCCCCTCTCTCTCTCTTCTCTCTTTCCTCTCTTCTCTCTTTCTCTCACACACAGCTGCCAGGGGTCTTTCACCGGCCACACCTGTGGCTTAGCCTCGCTCTGTGACCAGTGGAACAGAGGCTCACACAGGCCCTGAGTGTGTGTGTGAGAGAGAGAGAGAGAGATAGAGAGAGAGAGGTCTCCTAGGGAACAGATGGAGGGGAACACATTATATCAGCTGAGTGCTTTAGCAGATAGCATGTCCAGGTTTATTTGTAATTCTGTTGAGTTCATGTCTCCATAATATATCAGTTGACCATTCCCCCACTTTATCACACACACACACACACACACACACACACACACACACACACACACACACACACACACACACACACACACACACACACACACACACACACACACACACACACACACACACACACACACACACACACACACACACACACACACACACACACACACACACACACACACACACTGTGCCTCTCTCTTAACTGCATATCGCCCCAGTAATGAGTTAACTGCATAAAACGACGTGCTAAACTCCTTAAAGTCTCTTAAAAGTGCTGATTTCACCACATTTGTGATCACGTGTCGCTGTAAATACTGCTGCTGACAGGAGCAAGGGACACAGCTTGCTCAGTCAGAGCACCGGCCTCCAGAATGCTGCAGTGATTTGTGAGTTAGACCTGAAAACACTTCTCTTTCTCCCCTAAACGCTGTTTTCCCGGACTCAGAGAAGCCCTTTCCTGCAGTCAATGACCAAAAGCCTCTTTGGCCTCATGGGTGGAATGTTATTACTTTTTCATAATTTCATAATTATGTGTGTCAATGTCAAACAGTTTTGTTATATTTCAGTCTTCTGTGATCTATATAAAGTGTAATATTGGGATGTTATACATTTCAACTCTATATCTGACATGGTACATTTTTATTTTTATTTTTTATTAGTCCATAACCATGTGTGTGAGGTGTATACTTTTGTTTCAAAGTAGATTTGCTTAACACTACAAATAATCTCTCTGTGTGGCCCTGATTTAGCCCACTGCACTAATTGAAGAAAGCATCTATTTATCCTTCAAAAGTTTAACTCATTTAAACTTTTTCTTTAAAAAACTAAAAACAGACTAATTACGGATGGTCTGTTGCCGGTCAACGTATGAGCCCCATACCGTCTTGGGCTCAATGTTAGTCTCCATTTTTTACGGAATTCGTGACTGATACAAAATCTCTGAATCCCTGTGTGGCCCGCTGTAATCTACTCCTGACCTGTACTATAATGTAAACTCAATGGAGAATGTCCACTGAAAGTGTTTTTCTGTTGAAGCGTGAGGGAAAGATTAAACTTGGTGGTGGAATGTTTGGGCATTGGACAGTAGAGTCAGCCAGCCAGCCAGATAGCCAGTCAGTCAGGTCAAATGAGGATTAGTAGGGTGGAGGGTTATGGGGGCTGTAGTTAGAGAAGGGTGGGGAGTTATGGGGGCTGTAGTTAGTAGGTCCATGCTTGGCTGGGTGTCCACCTGGATTATGACAAGCAGATGTGGGATTAGACTCATGCTTGATTGGCTTTTATTGTTGCCGTGGTTTTCTAGAGGTGCTGTAAGACCTAGAGCTCTGCTTTCCTCCTCTTCAATTTCTCTCTTTCTCCTGATCTCTCTCGATCTCTCTCTCTTCTTTCAGTGTCACTCTTTCTCTCTGTCTCTCTCTCTATCCCCCCTTTCTCTCTCTCTGTAACCTCTTTCCTGTCTCTGTCTTTGTCTTTCCTGTATCTCTCCCTTCCTCTTTCTCCCTGTCTCTATCTCTCTATCCCCCCTTTCTCTCTCTCTGTAACCTCTTTCCTGTCTCTGTCTTTGTCTTTCCTGTATCTCTCCCTTCCCCTCTTTCTCCCTGTCTCTATCTCTCTATCCCCCCTTTCTCTCTCTCTGTAATCTCTTTCCTGTCTCTGTCTTTGTCTTTCCTGTATCTCTCTCTCTCCCTCCCCCTCTTTCTCTCTCTCTGCCTCAGACTCCAGAGGTTACTGAGTACAAAAGTTCACTACTGGTATTGCTGTTAGTCAGGCATCCATTTTGACAGATTTAGCTCAGGTCAACAGGTCAACACTTTGTTGTTGTGTTCATTGGCAACAGAAAATACATTTACATTTACATTACATTTAAGTCATTTAGCAGACGCTCTTATCCAGAGCGACTTACAAATTGGTGCATTCACCTTATGACATCCAGTGGGACAGTCACTTAACAATAGTGCATCTAAAACTTAGGGGGGGTGGGGTGAGAGGGATTACTTAACCTATCCTAGGTATTCCTTAAAGAGGTGGGGTTTCAGGTGTCTCCGGAAGGTGGTGATTGACTCCGCTGTCCTGGCGTCGTGAGGGAGTTTGTTCCACCATTGGGGGGCCAGGGCAGCGAACAGTTTTGACTGGGCTGAGCGGGAGCTGTACTTCCTCAGTGGTAGGGAGGTGAGCAGGCCAGAGGTGGATGAACGCAGTGCCCTTGTTTGGGTGTAGGGCCTGATCAGAGCCTGGAGGTACTGAGGTGCCGTTCCCCTCACAGCTCCGTAGGCAAGCACCATGGTCTTGTAGCGGATGCGAGCTTCAACTGGAAGCCAGTGGAGAGAACGGAGGAGCGGGGTGACGTGAGAGAACTTGGAAGGTTGAACACCAGACGGGCTGCGGCGTTCTGGATGAGTTGAAGGGGTTTAATGGCACAGGCAGGGAGCCCAGCCAACAGCGAGTTGCAGTAATCCAGACGGGAGATGACAAGTGCCTGGATTAGGACCTGCGCCGCTTCCTGTGTGAGGCAGGGTCGTTCTGCGGATGTTGTAGAGCATGAACCTACAGGAACGGGCCACCGCCTTGATGTTAGTTGAGAACGACAGGGTGTTGTCCAGGATCACGCCAAGGTTCTTGGCGCTCTGGGAGGAGGACACAATGGAGTTAGTAGTGAGAAGACTGTGTGTGTGTGCGTGTGCGTGTGTGTGTAGACTCAGGAATAGAAGAATAGACGGTAGAGGTTGACCGATTTAATCGGAATGGCCGATTTAATTACTGCCGATTTAATTAGGGCCGATTTCAAGTTTTCATAACAATTGAGATCGGTATTTTTGGACACAGATTTTGTAGATTACATTTTTTTTTTTTACATCTTTATTTCATCTTTATTTAACTAGGCAAGTCAGTTAAGAACACATTCTTATTTTCAATGACGGCCTAGGAACAGTGGGTTAACTGCCTTGTTCAGGGGCAGAAAGACAGATTTTTACCTTGTCAGCTCAATCTTGCAACCTTGCGGTTAACTAGTCCAACGCTCTAACCACCTGCCTCACGAGGATCCCGCCTGTTACGCGAATGCAGTAAGAAACCAAGGTAAGTTGCTAGCTAGCATTAAACTTAATCAATAATTATCACTAGTTATAACGACACATGGTTGATGATATTACTAATTTTATCTAGCGTGTCCTGCGTTGCTATAATCCATGCGGTGTGCATTCGCAAAAAGGACTGTCGTTGCTCCAACGTGTATCTAACCATAAACATCAATGCCTTTTTAAAATCAATACACAGAAGTATATCTTTTAAACCTGCATATTTAGCTAATGTCACGCCTTGGTCTTAGTATTTTGTGTTTTCGTTATATATTTGGTCAGGCCAGGGTGTGACATGGGTTTATTTTGTGGTGTGTTTTGTATGGGGTTTAGTAGGCATTGGGATTGCGGCTGAGTAGGGGTGTCTAGCATAAGCTTGGCTGCCTGAAGCGGTTCTCAATCAGAGTCAGGTGATTCTCATTGTCTCTGATTGGGAACCATATTTAGGTAGCCTAGGTTTCACTGTGTGTTTTGTGGGTGATTGTTCCTGTCTCTGTGTAGTTGTTTCACCAGACAGGCTGTATAGGTTTTCACGCCCGTTTGTTGTTTTGTATATAATTAGTTATTTCATGTATCGTCTATTCTTCATTAAAGAACATGAGTAACCACCACGCTGCATTTTGGTCCGCTTCTCCTTCAACAGACGAACGCCGTTACAGCTAAAAGAAATCCAGGTTAGCAGGCAATATTAACCAGGTGAAATTGTGTCACTTCTCTTGTGTTCATTGCATGCAGAGTCAGGGTATATGCAACAGTTTGGGCCACCTGGCTCATTGCGTACTAATTTGCCAGAATTTTACGTAATTATGACATAACATTGAAGGTTGTGCAATGTAACAGCAAAATTTAGACTTAGAGATGCCATCCGTTAGATAAAATACGGAACGGTTCCGTATTTCACTGAAAGAATAAATGTTTTGTTTTCGAGATGATAGTTTCCGGATTTTACCATATTAATGACCTAAGGCTCGTATTTCTGTGTGTTATTATGTTATAATTAAGTCTATGATTTGATAGAGCAGTCTGACTGAGCGATGGTAGGCAGCAGCAGGCTCGTTAACATTCATTCAAACAGCACTTTCGTGCGTTTTTGCTAGCAGCTCTTCGCCGTGCTTCAAGCATTGCGCTGTTTATGACTTCAAGCCTATCAACTCCCGAGATGAGGCTGGTGTAACCGATGTGAAATGGCTAGCTAGTTAGCGGAGTGTGGGCTAATAGTGTTTCAAACGTCACTTGCTCTGATACTTGGAGTAGTTGTTCCCTTGCTCTGCATGGGTAACTCTGCTTCGAGGGTGGCTGTTGTCAATGTGTTCCTGTTTCGAGCACAGGTAGCGGCGAGGAGAGGGATGGAAGCTATACTGTTACACTGGCAATACTAAAGTGCCTATAAGAACATCCAATAGTCAAAGGTATATGAAATATAAATCGTATAGAGAGAAATGGTCCTATAATTCCTATAATAACTACAACCTAAAACTTCTTACCTGGGAATATTGAAAACTCATGTTAAAAGGAACCACCAGCTTTCATATGTTCTCATGTTCTGAGCAAGGAACTTAAACGGGAGCTTTCTTACATGGCACATATTGCAGTTTTACTTTCTTCTCCAACACTTTGTTTTTGCATTATTTGAACCAAATTGAATAGGTTTCATTATTTATTTGATGCTAAATTGATTTTATTCACTTGAATAAGTGTTCATTCAGTATTGTTGTAATTGTCATTATTACAAATACATTTTAAAAATCGTCCGATTAATTGGTATCTGCTTTTTTTGGTCCTCCAATAATCGGTATCAGCATCGGCGTTGAAAAATCATAATCGGTCGACCTGTAATAGACGGGCACATGGCTGTTATCTCCCTCTGACGATGGTGTTGGGGTAACAGCTACGTAATCACAGGGTCTTCTTGGAGCCTTCCTGACATCAACACCTCTCTGTAGTGGAGGGAGACTCAAAACACTCAGAGGGTATTAGCACTGCTAACGCGTTTTCTCCAAAGACTAGAGCAGGTATCCACGTTGTTGCACCACAGAGATTTTCATTGAAATCCAGTGAAGGATACACAGTATGTGTGCTAGAGACTGTAGCTGCCCTGTAGGCAGAGGAGGGTGGGGTGGGTGTGGTGTTCCCATGGCTCCTGTTTGGATACAGAGGGGTTAAGGGGGCACACAGTAACCACATTGTGTTTGAACAGCTGTCTGTTACAAACAACAGACTGAGTGATGACAGGAAGTCACCTGGGAGGTCAACAGGAAGAGGAAGTGGTCAGGGGTAGATTTGATGTCACTCTATACTGTGATAAAGGCACAAAGGAGAAGTGGCTTTCACAATAAAAACCATGGAAATCCCTGTGGGAGATGGTCTCTGTGTGTGTTATAGAGGGAATAGTATGTTAACTTGTTATTTATTATCCATTAATGCAGGTTTTCACAGCAGTCCCAGCGTGAATCTCCCTATATCAACCCCTCCCTCCCTCTCTTTCTCAACATGTCCCTCCCTCCCTCCCTCCCTCCCTCCCTCCCTCCCTCCTCCTCCCTCCCTCCCTCCCTCCCTCCCTCCCTCCCTCCCTCCCTCCCTCCCTCCCTCCCTCCCTCCCTCCCTCTTTTTCTCTCAACATGTCAACCTCTCCATCCCTCTGTCCCTCCCACTTTTTCTCTCTACATGTCAACCTCTCCCTCCCACTTTTTCTCTCAACATGTCAACCTCTCCCTTCCTCTCTACCTCTTTTCCTCAACATGGGAGGAAACTCACTGATGAGGAGATTTAGCAGTTCACAGAAACATCACGTGTGCTGTTAGCTGACTCTGTTGTGACTCTTATCTTGGTTTGGGTGGATTCTACCATGGGTTCATGGTATTGCACTGGGGCCATAAGACCGACTCTTTATAGTAGGGGTACACTTGGTGTCGTGGGTGTGTTCTGGTGTAGTGTGTTGTTGATTCACCACAAGTGTGTATGTTAGTCTACAGTGTATTTGTGTGTTACTGTGCAAGCTTGGAGTGTGTTGTCAATCTTGTGCTGAGGCCCCTAACACCACAATTCAGTGTTAGCGTGTTGTCAATCTTTCTACAGGGGCCCCTATAAACCAATTTTGAAGCCCTTGGATGCTATCCATCTTTGATTCTGCCATGCAAACTGCCCTGGCAGCCACAGGCACCAGTACTTCACAAATTGACTCCATTAGATCCTTGCAGGCGATAGCATTAGCGCTAGCGTCGTCGCTAGCCAGTCTCTCAGTGTCAATCATTAGCATGGATTTCACAGTTCTGTTCAAAGGGGAAACCCAAAACCCTGGCGCAGGATGACAATAGTAAGTGCAATCTGGAGTAGAATCTGGAGTAATGTAATTTTGACCGTGTGGCTGGGCTAGTGACGGCGGCTAGCCTAGCGTGTCTTAGCGTGTTTTGTGTTATCGCCGTTGTCCTTGTTTATTCACAGTTTGGCTCCTGTTTATTTTTCGGTAGTGGATCCATTACGTCTTGAATGTCGTTATCAAGACGAGTCTTGCCGGTGAATTTCCTTTCTGTGGTTTATTATTGAGATTACTCCAGCCCCGGCTGACTCTCTCTCACAGCTGTATGTGTGCCTGCGTGTGTGCATGTGTGTATGTGCGTGCATGTGTACGTACGTGTGTGTGTTTCAGCCATCCATTTAGTAAAACTCTTTCCCGGCCAGGAACAAAATCATTTTCACGTGTGGGTGTTATTAAAGGGACAGTGCAGTCAATTCTCCTGTTTTTTAATGATATTTCCACACATTAAAATTATGACAATGCACTTTTAGTGTAAGAGCTTTAAAAAAAACACCTGGAATTTTAGCCTGTTCAGAAGGGAGGAATTTTGACCCACAGCATGACATCACAATCACACCTGATTATTCTGATGATTTGCATATGTGTCGTCCTACATTAAAGGGGTAGGCGGGGTAGCCTGTTCAACACTGAGTGGTTGTTTTGGATGATGTACACTACACCTGTGGTACCCACTCTGTTCATTTCAGTCAGTAAATAGAAAGTGACATATCATTTAAAAGCTACAGCACTTGTCTTTTTGGAAATGAAACCCAAACCTTACTACTTGCAATGCCATAAGAATGCCCCCCTCCTTCATATTCATAGAGTATGCAATTTAGGTCAAGTCACGAAAAGTGCAAAAATGTTGCATGCATGGAAAATGCCATTTGGGGTGCCATGTGGGACACAGATTGCTTTTACATCTTGCGGTGGAACAGCTAACACACCAGCTGCCTGTGGGCCCTGGTCAAATGTAGTGCCCTATATAGGGAATAGAGTGACATCTGGGACTCAGCAAAGAACTATGAACTCTGGAGGATAGCAAACTAATGTTCCCTAATAAAAGACACATAGTGAAGGGATGTGAGGCAGAGGTAGTGGTTCTCACATCCTGTTTGTAGGGCTTGTGTATGGATCAGTGGGTGAGGAGGTGTAGCTGTTCAAAGCAGATTAGCTAACTCCTCTGCCTGTTTATTGAAATATCTGCCCATGTCTGTTTCTCAACCTCCGATCTGTGGACAGTTTATGTCCCAGGGATGGTACTCATCGGTCCCTCAGGTGGTAGACTGACAATCTCTATACTTGTTACAGTGAGGGAAAAAAAAGTATTTGATCCCCTGCTGATTTTGTACGTTTGCCCACTGACAAAGAAATGATCAGTCTATAATTTTAATGGTAGGTTTATTTGAACAGTGAGAGACAGAATAACAACAAAAAATCCAGAAAAAGCATATTAAAAATGTTATACATTTATTTGCATTTTAATGAGGGAAATCAGTATTCCTTGGCTTAGACAGTGTAGTAGTGTGGGTTCAATAGCATCTCATTAGTGTGCAAGAGTTTGAGAATAATCTGTACATGTGATGGAAGAGTGTACTGCACATGTGATGGAAAAATGTACTGCACATGTGATGGAAGAATGCACTGTGCATGCAGAGGGTTGTAATTCCATTGAATTTGGGATAGTTTAACCAAAATATGCCACTAGACCTAGAATTGCCTTATGTGTATCCCACGAAAAAGGTTCACTGTTATAAGCAATATTTTGGGGAAAATTTCCAGAAAATGTCCTAACATTTCCCGGAAAGTTTCAATCCTTTGCAACCCTACATGCAGGTCTCTGCTATAGAAGAGTTATTACAGCACATCTAGTATGGTACCAAACTAGGCTGCTCTGCTCTGCCTGCTCCCTCATCTTCTCTCTAATGCAGTTTCAATGTCAGCAGCCCTGGTATTTGAGCCAAAGCTGAAGAGTGAAAAGATCACTTTCTGTCCTCACACCTCAGGCACCAGTCACCTCTTCACCCCACAGCTGAACCTCTACTGAGGACTGCTCTATGGCCAACCCTGTGGCCTGCATGGGCCAATGTGTGTGTGTGTGTGTGTGTGTGTGTGTGTGTGTGTGTGTGTGTGTGTGTGTGTGTGTGTGTGTGTGTGTGTGTGTGTGTGTGTGTGTGTGTGTGTGTGTGTGTGTGTGTGTGTGTGTGTGTGTGTGTGTGTGTGTGTGTGTGTGTGTGTGTGTATATGTGAGGTGTGTGTATGAGAGCAAGTCACAGGCTTGTGTGAAAGACTCTTTCATTCACATGGACAGTGTGTCCATTCAGTCTCCTCTCAGCTGCAAACACACTGGCTCCATTTCCACTCTGGGTTCTCTGCCAATCAGCTGGTTGGAATCTGTTTCTCTCTCCTCTCTGTCACTGTCTATCTGATTTATCTCACTCTACCCCCCCACCGATTCCACCGATTCGGCCACGTATGCAATCTCCAGAATGATTAAATCAATGATTTAAAGTTACAGTTGCACTTCAGTTTATGTGACAAAATAACAAAGTATACTGTAGATAATCATTGTACCATCTAAACTGCTGTGAAGTATATTTTCCATAACCAAATATATTGTTAATTCAGCTGCTTAAAGCTGGTGTACAAAACAGAAAGTAAAAAATGCAAAAATAAAATGGGAAGCATGGAAATGGCACACGTAGAACATATCTACCGCTTCTTAGACTTGCTTTTAAGTAGAATGATAGATCTATAACTCAATTTCTATGTGAATTTGGTTGGTGTTCCAAAAAAGTTATATATTGCCACTTTAAAACTTCTAAATGAACATTTTAAAGAAGTATCATCATAAAGAATAGAACTTTATTATTCCCACAACTAACAATCAGCACAGAACACACATTTGGGAGGAGCACAGCGTAGGGCGTCATTACAGAAAGCAAACATTTTAATAATAGTTTTTATTTAAATTGATCAAAGTCAACAACAAAAACTACATATAATATATATTATAGGGATGTAAAATAAATCAAAAATAGAGTTAATCGCAGGATTTGCAATGTTCAAATTCTTAATTTGCTCAAATTAAGCTGTAATTTAAGATTTTCTTTCAAAAAAGCATGAAAAGAATATTGAGGTCCTGATTTTTCTAAAGTGATTGTTAGCAACATTAGGTAAATTGAGAAAGCACACTTTCGTTAACCTCAATGTCAACTTGTTTTTAGATTGCTTTGTTGGTTTTAAGCTGTATATATTATATATTTGGGATGTTTTCAGTGTATTTTGAGTGCTTTCAGACAATGCAAGTTATCGCGTAAAAAAAGATTGCACAGAAATTACAAGAAGTTAATTTGAGTTATGTGATTAACTCTGACAGCCCTAATTATTTATGGTAATTCTTCATATTTTTTCCCCAATGATAGTTTCCCCTCATCTGATCGACACATGTCCCTTTAAACCTTTATAATCTGATTGTCATAGGGTTGGATGGGATGCCCATGACATCACTCTCGCCTGAGGCCTTTAGTCCAAGCTGGTATCTGTATCACCCTGTTCACCCTGTAGCCTGTTCTGCAGGACAACTTTGTCTTTGGTTTTGAATGTCTTTGCATATCCATGCTCTGTAGTCACATCTAGGTTAGGTGTGGAGTAGATGCCTCTCCTATCAACTTGCCCTCTTCCCCCAGGTACCCAGATCTTTCCGTTAAATGTGGCGGGCCATGGGCGACACACGCCATCAAACCTCTTCCTCTTTGGTTCACACTCCATTAACATTCCCTGCTATTGGTCCGTCTCTCATAACAACCATCCATCACGGCGATAGTGACAGGAAGTGTTACCTTGGTGAGGGAAGCATTCTGGAATCTGTGGATGTCTGAGCTATTTTCCTCTGGAGAGATGAGCTAGAGATGACGTAACGCTCTGAAGGGATGCCAGTCGGGAATACAGATCAGGAATACCACACTTCAGCAGGGCATTAACGTGGGAAAACAGCAGGGCTTTGTTCAACAGGGCACAACGTTGTGCAACGTTCAGTTGAATGAAAAAGGTTGTTGAAGAACATTGTGATTATAGCGGTGGGGGCGAGGGGGGCGAGGGGGCGAGGGGATGGCAAACTTAACAATGACTTGTGGGCAGTGGGTTCCGAACAACAATAAACAATAAAAAGAGCTATACAAAAACATCCTAACACCACAAAAAGGGCACTTTGGAGACAGGAAGGGCAAAGGGTCGTGTGCTCTGCACAGGTAGAGCCTGTCTGGGCACGTGCCTGGGTCTGTGTGTACTGCACAGGTAGAGCCTGTCTGGGCACGTGCCTGGGTCCGTGTGTACTGCACAGGTAGAGCCTGTCTGGGCACGTGCCTGGGTCCGTCTGTACTGCACAGGTAGAGCCTGTCTGGGCACGTGCCTGGGTCCGTGTGTACTGCACAGGTAGAGCCTGTCTGGGCACGTGCCTGGGTCCGTGTGTACTGCACAGGTAGAGCCTGTCTGGGCACGTGCCTGGGTCCGTGTGTACTGCACAGGTAGAGCCTGTCTGGGCACGTGCCTGGGTCCGTCTGTACTGCACAGGTAGAGCCTGTCTGGGCACGTGCCTGGGTCCGTGTGTACTGCACAGGTAGAGCCTGTCTGGGCACGTGCCTGGGTCCGTGTGTACTGCACAGGTAGAGCCTGTCTGGGCACGTGCCTGGGTCCGTCTGTACTGCACAGGTAGAGCCTGTCTGGGCACGTGCCTGGGTCTGTGTGTACTGACAGGTAGAGCCTGTCTGGGCACGTGCCTGGGTCCGTGTGTACTGCACAGGTAGAGCCTGTCTGTGCACGTGCCTGGGTCCGTGTGTACTGCACAGGTAGAGCCTGTCTGTGCACGTGCCTGGGTCCGTGTGTACTGCACAGGTAGAGCCTGTCTGGGCACGTGCCTGGGTCCGTGTGTACTGCACAGGTAGAGCCTGTCTGGGCACGTGCCTGGGTCCGTGTGTACTGCACAGGTAGAGCCTGTCTGTGCACGTGCCTGGGTCCGTGTGTACTGCACAGGTAGAGCCTGTCTGTGCACGTGCCTGGGTCCGTGTGTACTGCACAGGTAGAGCCTGTCTGGGTGTCTGTGCACGTGCCTGGGTCCGTCTGTACTGCACAGGTAGAGCCTGTCTGTGCACGTGCCTGGGTCCTTGTGTACTGCACAGGTAGAGCCTGTCTGTGCACGTGCCTGGGTCCGTGTGTACTGCACAGGTAGAGCCTGTCTGGGCACGTGCCTGGGTCCGTGTGTAATGCACAGGTAGAGCCTGTCTGGGCACGTGCCTGGGTCCGTGTGTACTGCACAGGTAGAGCCTGTCTGGGCACGTGCCTGGGTCCGTCTGTACTGCACAGGTAGAGCCTGTCTGGGCACGTGCCTGGGTCCGTCTGTACTGCAGCTGCTGCACAAGTTTGTCAATTCCAAATGGTGACACTCTCATATGGTCACACCCTGCTACACCCAACAAACCGTCATGGAAGTAGAACATTGTTTAATGAACTGAATGCGTTCCCTCTTCCAAAGTTTTTCCCAGAGTTTCTCACAGACATTCATAGACTGTTTACATGGCAGCTTCAGAGACTTAAGCTTCGTAGTCGAGGGGCAGTGTTTCCTTGAAGAAGCCTTCTGGGCAGCAACAATTTCCATTGAAACCAGTTGAAACCAAAGTATTTCAGGTGGGGAGATAGATATGACTTTGAAGAGATCAACACCTCTAAATAATGGTTTCTTCCAAGAGGGGCTCTTTACATTTTCTTAAACTCAGGGGTGGCTTTAGTTTAGCTTTCAACTTCGTTCTGATAAGCAACTGGATATAATTGGAACGCTTTGAACTCTTAACAGCACTGTTATTAATACTGTGTGTGTACTCCCATAAAGCTTACCCTCTCTGAACAGCGAAGTAGATAAGACGGTCCATCCATAATGCCAAGCTAGGCCAACGGGGTCCAAAGTGGTCCCAATTGGGCCAAGTCGGGCCTCGTTGGAATCTATGCTTCTGTTGTGGGATTTTCTTTTGGGTCCAGCCAGCCCTTCAGTACCCTTAGTAGTACCCTTTCAAGTGTTCTTAGTAGGGGGAATTGGATTTTTGTCGTGAAGTGTCTCTAATTGTCCCAGGAAGAAAGCTGTAATTATTTGGCTGTGTATACACACACACTCACGCACTGATACACACACACACACACACTGATACACACACACACACACACACACTGATACACACACACACTCACGCACTGATACACACACACACTCACGCACTGATACACACACACACACTCACGCACTGATACACACACACACACTCACGCACTGATACACATACACACACACACACACACGCACTGATAC